>NC_081554.1:73164442-73464442 GCF_963082655.1 Stomoxys calcitrans | reverse complement strand
GTCCAAAATCTCAGCTAAGCATTTGACCTTGTCAGATATCGAAATGGTCTTATTGAGGCAACGTGGTGCGTTGAATTGGCCCACCTTCGTCTTCCTCGTGAACAGGCCTATTTCAACCTTCTCTCTCTTCTGCATAGCTGGTTCTGATCCTTACTCCTTAGAAGTATTATAACATTGGGTAGCAAAAGGGTTAAAATCCCTCCTCACTCACCATCAGTGATAGGTCATAAATTGTGGTCACCCATAGGAGTGGCGATAAAATGCTCCCCTGTGGCGTGTCCTGTGCCACTTTCTCTCACGTAAGGCTTATACAATAGGTCTGTAGGCCTTTGGTGTCGCATAACTTGCTTTGCCGGGCTTGGTTATAAATGTCACCCCTGCTCCCTGCCATGCTTTCGGAGCATATGGAGGTCCCAAGCGCGCTGTGAAAATATTGGCCAGGAGGGGCGCCAGATAGTCCACCCCCTTCTGTAGTAATGCCGGAAATATTCCATCAGGTTCGGGAGACCTCAATGGTTTGAAGCTCCTCAAGGCTTCCTTGACCATAAATTATGTTATGATAATCCTTCGATCAACCTCTTTATTCCAAGATTCCGGTGTCTCCGTGAGTCCCGTCGTATCTTGTGGAAAATGTCTTTTCACCAAAACCCTCAACATGTCCTCTGTTGTCTCTGCTCTCAATCCCATGTCGTTTACTAAAGTTTCAGTTTGGACATGGGTTTTTGAAGAATTTTTTTATCTTGACGGCGTCATTAACGCTATCGACCTGTTCGCAGAAAAGCTTCGAGAAGGCACGTTTTGCCGCTCTGGTAGTATTATTGTATTCCTTAAGCCGTGTGTAATGCGCATCCCAAAAAACTTCCGCTTTTTTACGACGTGCTCTGTTAAAATGTCTGCTGACCTCTTTCCCAATATTGCGAATGTCCTCGGTCATCCAGGTTTTTTCTTGAACTGATTTCCTTTCCCGAAGAGGACAACTATCTTCGAAAAACCCCACCAGTTCGGTCGTAATCCTGTTGACATTTTCGTCAATGTCTACTATGCTTGGACAATCTAAATTATTTTGCCCAAGTCTACTTCTACTGCCCAAGTCTACTTCTTCCGAATTTTGTCCAGTTGGTTTTCAACTTATTCCGGAAGTTTATCGGATTTGGCGCAGGGGAACAAAATCCAAAACTATTGCCTCAGCTCAGTGTGGGCAACCTGAACAGACAAAGGCCCTTTAAGACACAATTATATGGTGCAAAGGCAGAACTGTTAGCACACCTGTCATCTTGATAACCACCAACATTAGGTAGGCTCTTTATAATGTAGAACAAGAGGTTCAGCGTTACAAAATGAAGTCTCTAAACCAAGCAGTGTATCAGGGAGTATTTAAAAACATTAATGAGGATATGGCAGTGGTAGCGAATCTATTAAGTGAGTGCCGTTCTTGGAGATCGTACGCCGCCGATAGTATGGTCTCCAAGACAATGTTTTCTACTAAAGTTTCAAATAAAACATAAATAAAATAATAAATTATCAAAATCAAATGTTATCTATAAATAGGTACCAAATGTCCACAAAATTTCCCATGAAAATCAGGTTTCAACAAAACTTTCGATATAAATCGCAATTCAACGCAACATTTATTTGGAAAATCTAATCTGAACATAATTTTCTACGAAAAAGAGCATAATTATCTACGAAGGCAAAGTTATGCACTTAGTATTAAAAAAAAGTACTTTTTTGTACTATTTCGAAAGTATCATCTCTACCACGAGCTGCAAGTAAGTTTACCTACACACAGATACTTTTCTGAGTATGCATTGTACACACAAGCAGTGGTACTGCTTTGTGAGGTTGCAAATGGCCTTCTTTAAGGCCGCTTGAATGCTAAAGGCCCTGTATAAGCTATTTAAGAAAATCGTTTAGTTACAAAGCGATAACAGAAAAGTTTACGATTTTGGTATTGTATTGCCAATTTTAACGATAATCGTCATCGTTATAATCAGCTGTTTTGGTTAATGAATAGAAAATCTTTAACTAAACGACGGAGAATCACTTGGTGTTTACTTTAACGACGGTAAATAAAACTAACTATGCTTTTGAGTATTTTTTTTATAGATTTTTAGTAAAACATTTCAGATACGGGTGCACAATCAGTCCGCAAAGGAGGTGAGAAAAATTATATACTTATTTTATCGTTTCCTCTTTGGTCATTTCGTTTTTATACCCATCACCGAAGGATGGGGTTATATTCATTTTGTCATTCCGTTTGCAACACATCGAAGTATCCACTTCAGACCCTACAAAGTATATATATTCTTGATCAACGTAAAAATCTAAGACCATCTAGCCATGTCCGTCCGTCTGTCTGTTGGAATCACGCTACAGTCTTTACAAATAGACATATTGTGCTGAAACTTTGCACAGATTCTTTTTTGTCCATGTCCGATTTAGGGTCTTAGGCCTATAAAAGCCACATTTATTATCTGATTTTGCTGAAATTTGGGACAGTGAGTTGTGCTAGGCCAGTCGTCATTCTTCTTCAATTTGGCCCAGATCGGTCCAGATTTGGACCGGTCTTGGGCGCATTTATTGTCAGATTAGGCCATAATTTGGATAGGTGAGTTGTGTTAGGCTCTACAACAACTTTCTGCAATTTGGTCCCGATCGGTCCAGATTTGGATATAGCTGCCATAGACCGATCTCTCGATTGAAGGTCTTAGGCCCATAAAAAGTGCATGTATTGTCCGATGTCGCCCCTCGACATCTTTCTGCAATATGGCACAGATCGGTCCAGATTTGGATATAGCTGCCATATAGACCGATTTCTCGTTTTAAGATCTTGGGTCTATAAAGGGCGCATTTATTGTCAGATATCTCCGAAATTTGCCACCGTGAGTTATGTTAGGTTCTTCGACATATTCCTTCAATTAGGCTCAGATCTGTTCAGATTTGGATATAGCTGCCATATAGACCGATCTCTCGATATAAGGTTTTGGACCCATGAAAGGCGCATTTATTGTCTGATTTCGCCAAAATTTGGGGCAGTGAGTTGTGTTAGGGTCTTCGACATCCTTCATCAATTTGGCCCAGATCGGTCCAGATTTGAATATAGATGGCAGATGGAACCGATCTCTCTATATGGCAGCTATATATATAAAGTCTGAACCGATTTGGGCCAATTTGCGAAAAGACCTTAAATCAAGAGATAGGTCTATGTGGCAGCTATATCCAAATCTGGACCGATCTGAGCCAAATTGAACTGGGAAGTCGACTGGCCTTATACAACTCACTGACCCAAATTTCAGCAAAATCAGATTATAAATGTGGCTTTTATGGGCATAAGACCCTAAATCGGCGGATCGGTTTATATGGGGATTTATCAAGATATAGTCCGATATAGCCATCTTCGAACTTAATATCTCTATTTTTAAAGACTGTAGCGTGATTTCAACAGACAGTCGGACGAACATGGCTAAATCGTCTTAGATTTTTATGCAGATCAAGAATATATATACTTTATAGGGTCGGAAATGGATATTTCGATGTGTTGCAAACGGAATGACAAAATTAATATACCCCCATCCTTCGGTGGTGGGTATAACAATTGTTGAAGTACTTTGGTTTTTATTGGCCTTTAAGTTTTTCTGGCGCACACTGTATATATGGGAGCTTTATCTAAATCTGTACCGTTTTTTGCCGAAACCTATAGCCCTTGCCTTTGGGCTAAAAAAGTAACAAATGCGATCTCCACCTTGATTGCAAAAAGAACAACAGACGGACAAGCTGCAAAGAAAGGATACGCGGACAGACGGACATGGCGAAGCCGAATCTGGAAAGAGTTGTGAAACAAATTTTACATATAATCACAGCCACAGTAGTGACACAGGTTACAGTTGATGCTTCTACCATATATCCCATATAAGACAATTAAGGCCAAAACAGAATGAACGCATTGTGCTTTGTTTTTAAGTGTGGCGTTGAAAAATGCAACTCTGCAAACAAATACCACAAGGGCAAAGCGCAAAAGTTAAAAAAAAAAAATTTCAACTTTGACGACTGAAATCGAGCGTCATTCTGTCTTGCCGTACGTGAAGTAGTGTTTTAAGCCGTCAAAGTTAAAAATTCTTTTACTTTTGAGCATTGCTTTTGTGGGATTTGTTTGCAGAGTTGCATTTTCCAAGGCGACACTCAAAAACAAAGCACGACACTCATTCTGTTTGACCTTTAGAATAACAACTGCGACACATATTTAAAAGGCCTCAAATGCACAACCCTGCTTTACCCATTTCACCACTGTCGTGGTATCTGAGTTCGTCGTGCTGTATCGTTTGTCGCCGTCGGCATTTGTGTGTTAGTATGGGACGATGTGTGTATGCATGTGGCCATCGCACACACAAGCTGAAATTGTTGGCAATAAATTTTCATTCACTTCATTTCTATTTCAGTCGCGCTGTACAAACCAAACAAACCGGTCGAGAAGCGGTCTTCGGGTCCTCGTTTTAGTAGCAAATATTCGATCATTCGTTTATTTTTTTTTTTTGGTTTAATTCTCAGTTTTATTGCAATACAAAAAAGAAAAAAAAAAACAAAACCCATTGGGTAAAATAAAGAAGAAATTAACTTTTCACTATTATAAATGCTGATGAGAGTATAGAGCCGATATGCGATTATATTCGCCTTTGCTGTCATTGAAGTGATATTAATTGAAAGAAAAAGGTGTGTGTGTTTTTTTTGGTATGCGTAGTTGTTGTTGATTAATTGTTTAGCTGCTGGAGGAGAAAAAATGTTTATTTTGCTAATGAAGCAAAATTTTCCATGGTTATTAACTTGTTTTTTTGTTTCATAAAATTAAATTAAAAGCTAAAATCATTAAATGGAGAAAAAACTTGGTGAAATGTGGAAATAGAGGTGAAAAAAGCTATACACTAACCTTCTAAAGGGCAGCATGTGTGTGAGTGAATATTTGTCAAGTTGCTGATGAGCTAGCTAGATAAAAGTTGTTGTGTTTGTTGTTTACAATGGAAACACTAAAATGGCTATAGTTATTGTTGTTGCTGTTGCCGTCGTCGGCAGGCCTGGCATTATGTGCCCAAAATGGTTAAAATGTTTTGTGTCATTTGTGCTGTCGCGGTCGTTGTCGGCGTCGCCTTCGCCATAAGCCAGCAAACAAACAACACTACAACACTTATTTGGTTTCTTACTTCCGCCGTTGCCAACGCCGATGACGTTTAACAAAATATACTACAGCAACACTTACAAAATTATTGACGATTTAATGCACGTTTTGGATTTATGAACAACAACAAAATTTTATTTAAAATTTTCCATTTCTAGCCATAGAAAACAGGCACTTAATTCTGATTCTAAAACGTATGCCTCTAAATGAACCGCAGAGTAGTGCTGTAAAAAAACGAAAGAAAATACGCGGCATGATAGATAACTATGTGTGACGACCAGCATATACGGATGTCGGGGTGTGTGTGTGTGTGTTTTTTTTTAATGCTTTGTTGGCCCATAGTATTTTATTTTCCCCCAACAAGTCAAGGCAAGCGCTTAGCATTTATAAATGCACATAGAAAACAAAATACAACAAAACCCAACCTTTTCCGGTTCGAAAGTTCACAAAAGAGAGAGAGAAAAAAAAAAATAAACATAAATAAACGAGTGTGTAACTGAAACCAATAACCGTTAAAGTGAATGAATACCTATACTTATTTCCCACAAATCAAATGGGAAAACTGTGTGCTCTGGCTTACCACCATAGGCCCTATCTAACCCTGGTATGGCTATTATTCGTTGTTGAGTAGTTGAGTAAGTTTGAGAGGGGGAGGGGGGTTTCGTTTTGAGACAGCTAAGCCGATTAATGCCAACATGCTTGCTGCATTCATTTTAAACATTTTGTGGATCTAAGCAAAACTTGACCAGAATAAACAAAAAAAAAAAAAAAAAAAATGTGGAAAATTTAAACATACAAAGCGACCTACAAATTTCGTTTAAATTTAAATCAAATCGTGTGGAAAAATACATTCAATTTTTTTTCCAACTGAGCTTAATGAAACCTGCTGGTGCAAATAAAAGTCAGAAGAAAAAGACAGTGAATAATGAACTCTGATTGCAGTGATTTCTCCTGGTTCCCAATTTTCCATTGCTTGTGGCCAAGTTTGGCCGGACCGAATCTTGGGAATTAACACAAATAACTTAACAAATTTCTGCCAAATCAGTCAAGGCCGCAGTATACAAATTGGGAGACAATTTTATATGGGAGCTAAGATCCGCTTTGGATCATACTTAGCAAATGTGTTGGAAATTATATATTATATATATTATAACAGAACACTATGTCGAAAATTACAGCCAAATGATTGGAATACATTCACGATTTGAATGTATTCAACTTTGCAAATAGTGTAACGTGATAGTATCGACAGGAAAAATATCAATCGATATTCAGTCAAAAACTAAAATATCGATAGTGCCATCGATAACTCTATCTCAAATTAGGATATCGATTTAAATGGGCGCTATAACAGATTATAAGCCGAATTGGATCGTGCAGAATTTCAGCCAATTCGAATAACAATTACGGCTTCCAGGGGCTCCAAATCGGGAGATCGATCCATATGGGAGCTTTATCAGGTTATGGACCGATTCAGAAGGTACTTGGCACGATTGTTAGAAGTCGTAACAGCAAACCAAAAAACTAAAGTATCGATAGTGCCATCGATATTTTGCCAAAACTCTATCTCAAATTATGAGATCGATTTATAAGGGAGCTTTAACAGATGTAAGCCGAATTGGAGCGTACTTGGCACAATTGTTGGAAGTCATAACAGAACACTAGGTGCGGAATTTCAGCCAAATCGGATAACAATTACGGCTTCCAGGGGATCCAGATATTAAATCCGGAGATCGGTCTATATGGGAGCTTTATCTGATTATGGACCCATTCAGACCGTACTTGACACGACCGTTGGAAGTCGTAATAGAATAGTGCATGCAAAATTTCAGCGCAATCGATCAATATTTGCAGTTTCAAGGGGCAGAAAAAGTCAAATCGGGAGATCGGTTTATATGGAAGCTACATCACATTATAGACCGCTATAGAACATACTTGGCATATTTGTTGGAAGTCATACCGAAACACTTTGTTCATAATTTATACCAAATCGGTTGCGCGTTCAAGGGGTTCAATATCCCAAATCGATAGTTCAATTTATATGGGAGCTATATGCAAATTCGAACCGATATGGCCCATTTGCAATCCCCAACGACCTACACCAATATGAAGTAATTGCAAATGCAAATTTTGCCCATGCACATTTCTACTATGGAACATGGCATACTTCTCACATATCAATCAGTGCAGTCCGATTCAAGATTTAAGCTCAATGATAAGGCGCCTCCTTTTTATAGCCGATTCTGAACGGCGTGCCGCAGTGCGACACCCCTTTGGAGAGGTCATAATACCTCACAAATGTTGCCAGCATTAGAACATTTTTTCTGATAGTCTCGCCAGGATTCGAAACCGGGCGTTCAGCGTCATAGGCGGACATCCTAACCTCTGCACTACGGTGGCCTCCAATAAGAAGTATCTGTACAAAATTTCAAGAGGCTATCTTTATTTGTTCGACCGCTATTGTCATTTCGACAGACGGACGGCCGAACATAGCTAACAGGTCAAGACGATCAAAAATATATATTTTTATGGACGATCAAAATATATATATATACTTCGAGGTCTTACAAACTGAATGACCAAATTAGTATACCCCCATCTATTCAATTGATAAGTATTTTTGGTCAATTAGGAATCTTTCATATTTTGGTCATAGAAATATAAGTAGAGATGGGCGATGAGTAAATACCCGAAAGGTATTTACCCGGTAAATTGGGTAAATTAAATACCCGGGTATTTACTCATATTAACCCATATATAAGCTGGGTATTTAAAATGTTGCAGTTATCTTTATATAAAACAGTTCCCATCTCTTTATATAAAACAGTTATCTCTTTATATAAAACAGTTATTTACAGTGCTTGAATTAAGTATTCCCACAGTGACCAGCTTTATGTTCAGCTCTGTGTTATGTTTGAAACGAAAAATTATGTGAAAGTCGTCATAGCAAAAAAAAAAAAAACAGGAACGCTTGCTTAATCCCTTCTATGATTGATCATTTTGTATTTTCAAGATCTCTGGGCAAGATATTAGTTCAGGTGACAAAAGGCAAAATTTAAAGTCATAATAGAACCCGGAAGTCATAAAATAACTTTCTTATCAAATTGGGAAAACAGTTTATATGCAGATGTCATTGGTTAATACTTCAGTCCATTCGGATAAGAATTGCGCCTTGTAGAGGCTCAGGAAGCAAAATCGGCCATATTGGACACGTATGTTGAAGGTTGTACAAAATTTCAGCCAAATCGGATGATAATTGCGCCCTCTAGTTGCTCAAGAAGTCAAGATCTCAGATCGGTTTATATGGCGGCTATATCAGGTTATGTACCGATTTGCACCATGCAAAAGCACAGTTATTGTAAGTGATCCCAAAACACCACATGCAAAATTTCAGTCAAATCGGATGAGAATTGCGCCCTCTACAGGCTCAAGAAGTCAAAGCGGCTAGCTTTACTCCATCGAAAGTAGCGTGCTTTCGACAGACAGGCAGACAGACGGACGGACATGGCTAGATCGACTTAGAATGACATGACGATTTATGGGGTCTCAGACGCATATTTTGAGGTGTTACAAACAGAATGACGAAATGAGTACACCCCCATCCTATGGTGGAGAATATAAAAATGCAAATTTCAATGACGCAACTAAAATTTTGTCACTCGTTTCGTTCGCCAACTCATCCATTATCATCAGCTGATTTTCCAGAGGACTAACAGCTGATTTCGTTTAATTGTCGAAAGAACCTAATGAGGAAATGTGTGGTTCTGGCAGTATCTTAAGTCTCGGTAGCATATTGGACAACGAAGGAGAGATTTTCCCATAGACATACCATTAAGGAGCAGGAGCAAACTTCTCACGTATAAATGAGTGCTGTCCGATTTAATAGCCAAGTCCAAACGGCGTGCCGCAGTGCGACACATCTTGGGGTGGAAGTTTTTACATGGCATAGTATCTCAAAAATGTTGTCAGCATAAGGAGGGGATAACCACCGCTGAAAATATTTACCAGGATTCGAAACCAGGCGTTCAGCGTCATATGCGGACATGCTAACTTTTACGCTACGATGGCCTCCAACGAAGGATATTAAGGGTCACATATGGGCACTACAGCAGGTTCAAAAAATCTATATTTTCCTAGCATAGGGGCCGATAAAAACCACGCCTACTACAGTAATGGAGAAAATTCTATCTGTCCTGCCATTAGACCTACAATTTAAGTATGAGGCAGCCATTGTACTTATGAAACTGGAGAGTGGCAAAAATACTCACTCTTTTGCACATTACTCTGTACGTACAAAGAAATAATCCCGTAGGCTTGCAAATAATTGCAATTGTGTTACCGCCTTTGGTATAGACACATTCTTACACATAACATTTTTCCTTTTTATGTTTTGACTGAGCAAAAAGTAGTCAGTATATTGAGCAGCTCGGACGAGTGCGAATGGTAAATTCGGAAAGTGTTCATGTTTAAAGTTTCGGTACAAAATTACAAACATCATTAGAGCATCATATAAATGACTGCCAGTTACAAGAAAACACTACAAGAATATCTAAGGCACATACATTGTTTGGTAACATTTACGCGTTAAAGAAATATCCATCACAAAGTACGTATTTAAATGTGCGAAAACAACAACAAAAATGTTTGGTTTTATTTATAGCACAGCGAAAACTGTAGATCATAATACAAAACCGTAATGGGTTATGCAAAAATGGAAGTCTTTTAATATAATTGTGTATAATTACATTGAAAAGTAAATCCAAATATACTCTGGAAGATTTTGAATAACCAACTGAGATATGCTTAAACTCGTAAAAATTTGAATGTGAATTATGTTACATCATTGAATTGAACTTGTTGAAACCCAAACCCTCTATATATCAAGCATGGAAGGTATTCTTCTTGCTAGAATTTATGGGAAAAACATGTACTTTTGTTGTAAACAATGTTCAAAGTTTTTCAGAAAAGAACTTTACTTGGCGAAAGTTTCCATTATGTCAAACGATTTTTTTTGTGTGTAATTTTTGGTTATTATCTGTAACAACCTCTAACTCTATGACCTCCAAAAATACAAATACAAATTTTGAACATTCTACAAAGGAACAGGGACAAACTTCTCACCTAACAATGAGTGCAGTCCGATTCAAGTTTAAGCTCAATAATAAGGGGCCTCCTTTTTATAGCCTAGTCCTTAAGGAGTACCGCAGTGCGACACATCTTTGGAGAGAAGTTTTTACATGGCAATGTGCCTCACGAATGTTGCCAGTATTAGGACGAGAAAACCACCGCTGACAAATTTTTTCTGATGGTCCCCCCAGGATTCGACATGCTAACCTCTGCGCTACGGTGTCCTCCTATGACCTCCAACTGCCTTTAAACTCTAACCCTGTTATAGCTTCCATTTAAACGCAATTTTCCGAGTTGACTTCTTGGCCATAAATCTTGTCCGATTTTTCCAGAAGTTTACATTTTAACAAGTTTTTACTTTGCCTCTTGGTGAATTCCTTATCTCTTTTTCAGTTATCTCGCTATTTCGCCATATTTCTTAAATTTATGCTAACCATAGATCGGAGATAGCGTTCAAATTCAACCAAAACAAAATCTTTGTTTATACAACAACATTAAGTTTTATTTATGTTCCACTAAAACCATATCAAATTAGAAATAAAAACCTTTTCACAAATGCCCTTAAATTTTATGGAAAAACTAGTTTGACAATGGACAACATATGAACAGTTATCTTAACAAGCACTAATAACAACATCATACATACATACATAGATAATACATATTACGGTGATGTCAACTTCCAAAAAAAAAAATAGTTTTATGAATCACTTTAAAAATTGTTGTAACGCCCAATACCATAGATAGTGGAGCTACATTGTTTTCTAATCTTAAAATGAAGTAAGCAAAACATGAAAAATTTTCTTTTTTGAACGTGATAATGATTAGCCCCTCCAAATGCATGAGTTCGTCTTTGGTCTTAAATATTTCAGCTTGCAATCTGTCGGCTCCTGCTGCCTTTTTGTTTCACAGCTATGTAAATCTCATCGTAACTAGGCGATATACATTCTATACCATTATCAGAGATTGTTTCTGTGGTATCCGTGTCGCCTCCATCAGCGGAAAATATTTTTTCACATCATTCGCACATCAAAATATTCCCATTAAGATTTATACACTGTTGCATGCGTTTCAACCAGTTGTCGAAGCATTTTTGACACTCTGATTGAGGTTTGTCCAAAACATGCATTCTGAATGCATCAACCGCTTCTTCAGATGTCGAAGAACGTTGACCTCTTATTTTATGTTTAACTTACGGGAATAAAAAGAAGTCATTGGGTGCCAAGTCAGGACTATACGGCGGACGACTCATTAAATCGATGTTTCGAGTGCTCAAAAATGCAGTTGTTTCGTATTTGGAAATTTTAAATGTATGCTGATCCCACCACTAATGCCTAAGGCTGTCTCAATCTCACGTTAGGTCACATGACGATCGTGCATATCAGTTGGCGCCCATCATCAATGGTTTTTGGAACAACAACTGATTTTGGACGACCTCCAGGAAATTTGTTTTGGAGTGAACAACGACCTCGGTTGAATTCACCTTCCCATCAATAAATACTGGTCCTTGATGGCACTTCATCGCCAATAATTGAATTAAGTTCATCGATGCACTCCACATCGAAAGTTGTACAAAATAATCACACGAAAATGTTCACGATTTATTTCCATTTTTTGGGCGAGATGAATCTTTTAAGTTACTGTAAACAACACAAATAGCGCTCATATGTCAAATAGTTCTGAGTACCTATAACCTCAAAAATGTTAAGCTTTACGATAGAGCTGTCAGTTGGCAGATTGCAATACAAGGGTTGTCCAATCCCGAGATATAAAAGGCAACCCTCGTAGTGTCGGTATCGGTATATGTTATATTTTTCTTCAATGCAAGCAGCTCTGCCGATCTAATCGAAAAAGTTGCATATTTATACCCAAATGCAGTTGTAATATTAAATTTTTCGTGCGTCTCACACGAAGTGTACAACTTTCAGAGTTGATATTTTTGAAATTACACAGGACATGTCTTATGGTCTAATGGCGGCTTAAGATTGCCGTAGGTTGTGAACCTACAAATTTTGCTTATTGAGCCTTTAGAGGACGAAATCCTCACCCACTAGAGGGCGCAACTCTCATCCGATTTGGCTGAAATTTAGCAAGAAGTGTTTTGTTATGACTTCCAACAAATGTGCCAAGTATGGTCCAAATCGGTTTATAAACTGATATAGCTGCCATATAAACCGATCTGGGATCATAACTTCTAAAGCCTCTAGAGGGCGCAACTATCATCCGATTTGACTGAAATTTTGCATGAAGTGTTTGGTTATGACTTTGAACAACTGTCAATATCCTGATATAACTGTCACATAAACGGATCTTGGATCTTGACTTCTTGAGCCACTAGAGGGCGCAATTCTCATTTCATTTGGCTGAAACTTTGCATGAGGTGTTATAACTCCCAACAACTGTGCCTAGTATGGTTCAAATCGGTCCATAACCTAATATAGCTGTCATATAAACCGATCTGGGATCATGACTTAGAGGGCGCCGCTTGAAATTTTGCACAGATACTAAGTATAGATGTAGGTCGTCGGAAAATTTCAATTGGGCCATATCGGTTCAGATTAAGATATAGTTTTCCATATAAAGCGATCTCCCGATTTGACTTCTTGAGCCCTTACAAGTCACAATTTTTGTCCGATTTGGCTGAAATTTTGCTTGCAGTGCTCTGTTATGACTTTCAACAACTGTGCTAAGTACGGTCTAAATCGGTCCATAAGCTGATATAGCTCCCATATAAATCGATTTCCCAATTTGACTTCTTGAGCCACAACAAGCCTCAGTTTTTGTCCGATTCGGCTGAAATTTGGCATGTAGTGTTTTGTTATGACTTCCACCAACTGAGGCAAGTACGGTACAAATCGATCTATGACCTGATCTAATTCCCTATATGAAGTGATCTCCCGGTGTATAACCTCTCATATAAACCCATCTCCCGATTTGACTTCTTGAGCCCTTACAAGTTGATTTGGCTGAAATTTTGCATGTAGTGTTTTATAATAACTTCCACCAACTGTGCCAAGTGCGGTCCAATTCAGTCTGTAACCTGATATTGCCCCCATGTAAACCGGTCTCGTGATCATCCTTGTTCGGTCCCTGGAAGCTTTAATTTTTGCTAGTTTGACAGAAGTTTGGTATGCAGAATAAAATTACGCCCTTCAACTAAATTTATTATTTTGTATACATTTTTAGCAGAATCCATGGTGGTGGGTTCAAGATTTGGCCCGGCCGAACTTTTTTTTTTATTTTCAAACTATTAAGAAACACGACTGCACATTAAAAAGTAAACACCGACGATGCAAACAAGCGCGAAAAACGCTTTGGAAGTGTTTTCTCACACTCAATCGGTTTTGCGCTCTGCTCTGCTCGGAGTTGATTATGTGATCCACAAGCTGATTTGTATTGATGTGTATGTAACCAGCTTTATCGCACAGACAATCTCGGCTCGGCTTTCAGCGCGCAATCGTTTGCGCCCTAAGCCTGCACCAGATATCTATCCAGAACTAAGTTGTACGAGTTAATTGGTGTTTTCACTCTGTAGTACTGGAAAAACCAGGACTATTAAAATAATTCCTATAAAGACTGATTATTTTTTTTTAATGTTATTTACTTGAAAAAAATACTTAAAATATAATTTATGATAGGTACATTATCGTACGCACAATTTGCTTACGCATATTGAAATATATATATATATATATATACATACATGTTTTCATATGTAGATATGGTTGTATATAGTAATCATGAACAGTAAATTAAATAATATTGATACATATAATTTTAGAGGAATTTTGAATAAGTGTGTTCGCAGCAAGAAAAAACAAACTCACTCACACACACACACACGTTTATCACAGCCACAGAATTTCACAGAAATATAAAGTGGTGATTGAGTGTGAGTGTGTGTGCGAGTGAGTAATTGGAAAAATGTGAATATGGATTTCTCTTTGATTGGATTTTCTGCGAATTCAAATGGTTACCTTTAAATATTGTGTGTATGATTAATTTGATGAAATTCATGTTAAAAAGATACACATACATAAGATTCTTCTTCTCCATTATTGGAGTGTTGGATGGTGTTGAAAAATCCAAGAATTCCAGCGACATCATCTATACCAGCCTCAATATCATCATCATGATGATCGTCCTACACAATGTAGCATTTGATGAAATGAAGCATGTGCAGGCCAACTTCATGACTAGCTGGCAATGACCAACACCATACATAAGTTGGGCTGTGTGACGCAGCTATTATTGAATTTCAGCAAATTCAAATGAATTCATTTGTGTTTAAGTGTCTCTGTTCCTACTCTTTGCCACCTCTCTACATACATATTTCTAGTTAAAAGCTGTAAGTCTAACTGACTGACTGACTGACACATGCAACATTCTTTGCGCCCTGCCTGCCATGTGATGGCCAAAATGTAATGGCCTTTTGGAAAGTGATGAGGGCCAGTTGTCCATATTGTTCTTGTTATAGTTGTTGTTTGTTGGTTTTTGTCATTGTTAGTGAAAATTATTTAAAATGCTAAGTAACAAAACGAGTTTTCAGAATTCATCAAAATATACATCAACATCTTGCCATCATCATGCATACAACGTCAATAGTCAACTATGCCTGCTGCTGCTTCCTTGTGTCATTATTGTATTCATTTCTATTCTCTTCACCCATCTCTGTCTCTCTCTCTCTCTCTATCCGCATTTCTCTGTTGTTGTTATCCTTTGTGCCGAGAATTTTCTTTCTTTGGCTTAACAATCATTTCCAGGAATTTTGAATGCCATATTTTTCGTCGAACCAGGAACCCTTGCTACTCGACTACCTCTATTTGTTGTTATTGCTTGTGCTGCGTATATGTAGTTGTATTGTTGTTAAGGCATATTCTTTGAAATTGCTGCTTGCCTGTGCTTGTTCCATGGTTACCGACCACATTTCGCTTGTATATTCTTATTCATCCAGTCAGCCAGCCATCCGTCCATCTCATTTTTGGTTGTTGTTTTTCTCTCTTTATTTATCTTCATTCTTAGGATCTCAAATAAAAGGATCCAATTCAATATTTCAATAACAATTTCTGTTTGCATTGTTTCGTTATTCCACGTATTGAATGGATGTTTATCAATGTTAGTGAGTTACAGTATGCTTGCCGTACAGTTCTTAAGAACGCATTATACTCGGTATAGCCTTGATATCTTTGTATGTATTGTACATGCATACACGTATATGAAGTATAGCTTCCCTGCAAACATTTTTGATCGCCAAACAATCATCCGCGAAACTTCTGGATGAAGGTTATGATCGTGAACGAGCTGGTCCCACCACCATGGAATTTGCTAAAAATGTATATAAAATAAATTTAGTTGAAGGGAATAATTTTATTCAACATACTAAATTTCGCTCAAAACAGCAAAAATTAAAGCTTCTAGGAACCGAGCAAGGGTGATCGAGAGACCGGTTTATATGGGAGCTATATCTGGTTATGGACTGGTTTGGACAGTATTTCGCACAGTTGTTGAAATTGGGAAAATTGCGGCTTCCAGAGTCTCAATTTCAATTCAAATCGAGAGATCGGTTTATGTGGGTGCTATATCCAAATCTGAACCGATATGGCCCATTTGCAATCCCCAATATTAAGTAACTATGCAAAATTGTAAGTGGATAGCTTTACGCGTTCGACCTCTATTGTGATTTCGACAGAAGGACATGGCTTGATCGAAGTGGAGCAGTTTTATAATGACATCGAACGATAGTTAAGAATGACGCAAGCACATGGAATAAGAATTGTCCAAGGTGATTTAAGGTAAAGACAGGAAGTGATAAAGTTAAAGACATCAACGGAAAATTCGGCCTAGGCGAAAGAAAGAAAAGAGCAAGCATAAAAATAGAGTCTACGAAAGATACTGGGAGACTTACATAGAGATAGATCGGTGACCCGTGCTGCAAAAAATTATCTCCTCAATAATAAATCTGATTTCTTCTTAGTAAGAACAGAATAATGGATAACTGACAATAACTCTGGAACTTCAGAAAGAAAGAAGCAAGCATAAAAATAAAGACTACGAATGGTACTGGGAGATAAACATAGAGATAGTTCGGCGACCAGTACTGCAAAAATGATCTCTTCAATAAAAAATGCAAAGAAATCTGGTTTCTTCATAGTATTCACAATGATTTCACATTTTGGCTATGCTGGAGAAAAATGTAAGGTTAAGTTAGGTTAGACAAGAGGTGTGATATTAACACCTTCTATAGTTTGTAATTTAATGTGATATGCATTATAAATTGCCCTCCATATTACCGTTCTTTGCGAATATGGCCTTCAGTTAACAAAAGACACTGGCGTTCTTCACAACAATAGGTACACCATAAATTCAGCATTTCGAACAGACTGAAATGTTAGGGAGTAAGCCTTTTACTTTTTTTCATATGCTTTAAATCTCCTCTTTTTGAGTCATGTGCCCTCAGAGAGAGTGAGAGAGAGAGCAGTAAGAACTTTCGATCTTATAGGTACTGAAGAAAAATGCTGAAGGATAATCGATTGCCTAATGTTATTTATCTTATATTCCAACTAAGAACAAATGATCACACCCTATAATACTGCAGTCAGTAGCTAGCTGGTTAGGATTTCATAGAATTCATGATGTATATTTTCCAATGAAATACTTTCCTTTACACTCCCATCCGTTTTCGATGGAGCGGAAAGTAAAAGAAAAAACGAACATTATTGAAAATATTGCAAGCATGAAATAAATGGAACAGAGAAGAAACAAAATATTACTTAAGGTTTCTACGAATTTATTGTACGGCAGATGAAATGAAAACTGAAAAAATGGACCATATTCTGGCGAATTTGAATAACAAACAATGGCATCTGGCAAAGCTCCAGAGTTCCGATGAAAATTAGTTTATAACATCTCGCCTCTGCATCTAACTTCAGGGTTGCTAGTGCGCATTCGCAAATACCTGGAATTCGAATACATTTTGTTATATGTACTTAATTCTATGAAATTTTTGTGTTTTTTTTTTTATTTTTATTATTTCTTACTTTGATGATGAGGTTTGCGTTGTATTTATATACACGGGCGGGCTGAAAAAGGCTCAGAAAAAATCCTGCATGGAATTCTGTAGCTCCCTGGAAGATAAAGTCTCTAGGTTATGAACAATTCTAGCCTCCACACTTATTATGGTAGGGTACTTTCAGAAGTCAGAGAATACATGAACAATGTCTAGTGAAGAAACATTCGGAATATTTCCCGGGAAACTGTACAACGAACAAAGGATGCCGGAAGAGGTGGTCTCCGATATGAGTTTGATTGTTTGTTGGGCAAACTGTATGTATCTGAATCTGGGATTCAACACCTCAAAATCGCCAGAACTTGATAATGTATCTCAGATATAACTTCAAGCTGTATCCGATTGCGGAGTATATCTTCCTGGCGTAGGAAAATATACTTCGCTTGTATCGGCATGCCGTATATTTTAATTTTCATTACAAAATCAGAAAAACTATTACACGAAAGCCAAAGGTTTTTAACTTAATAGTCTGTCAGCCTTTGATAGATAGATGGGTTGGGAGGAAAATTATAGAGACCGCTTGTCTGACAACAGTAGGGGCCAGTCCACAGAAACAGTAAAACCGACATAAGACGTAAGAGAGTCTATTAATATCTTACTAAAATACGTATTAGAAGTGTACAACAAATCAAATATTGGCTTTGGTGTACATGGAATGGGCTGGATTAGAATCCACTCTCTACTTCCATCTTACCTAAACTAAAAGTATTACGACCAGCGTTGCCGTTTTTGCTAGGTTCCTACCATAACGATTGGTAGGTTTTTATTCTCTTGGTAGGTTGGTAGGGTGACGTCAAATTTTGGTAGGTTTTTCTTAAAATTTCAAGAAAAAATTTAAAATTCTGATATTGACTGTAACTGGCTCGAATGTTAAGGGATCTCTTCTAAATTTCGTAATTTCTGGTTAAAAAATTCAGTTTTTGTGCGTTCAATGCCTTCAGTCGGAAACAGGATTATATGGCAACTGAAAAAAATATGGCCGGATCTGGACCATACTCAGATGTTGCAACTCACTGTAACGTCGAAAATGCTTCTGCTTTCATAGAAATCGGGCAAAAATAAGATTTTTGTGAGCTCAAGATTTGAAACCTATGCATTGTAGGGTTGAAAATGCACAGTTTTATGTGTTTTAAATGGAATGGCAAAATGGCCACCCCCTAGTGGGAATAAAAATTTTTGGCTTGAAGGACGTTTGGTAGCTTTTGGTCGTGTTTGGTAGGATTTTCCCCAAATTTTGGAAGGCAAAGTGGCAATACTGACGTCCTCCTAAGTGCGACGGTGATACACAAACATGTCATTAATTGAGTATACCTGAGTATTGAATAGTAGATGGTTTTTAAAGCACCGTCCACTAAAAAACAATGCCATCATTCAAACTAGAGCTGGCAAACTATCGATAATCGCAACATTCGATATTTTCGATAGTTTTAATAATAAATATAGATTTTAATAATAAATATCGAAAATGTTAGTCTAATCGGATTAAAACTGCGCCCTCTATAGGCGCAATGTATCTTAAAGGATGGATTCAGCATCGGATTGCTTATTTTTGTTTAGTTTTGCAAACAATTTAACTTTTTCGATAGTATACATCGGAAAAATATAAATCGATATTCAGACAAAAAATTAAATATCGATATTACCATCGATATTTTGCCAGCTTAGGTTTGGTATAAATATTTATTCAGGTAGATAGATTAGAAAGCATCCTTAACTGTTCCAGTTTTCTTAAAGAGTTGGCTAAATTGTTCTGGGTGCTTGGCCACACAGATATTCTAGGAATTTGTACAGCAGACGTGCTTGCAAGACTAGGAACTACGTCACACATTCAAGGGGAACTTAATTGTGGGGTATACCTGTTGCGGCATTGCAGGGGCATGCCTCTAGCAATATAAAGCTTATTGTGCGATATAAGGCGCGAAGGACAACAGGTGACAGATGGCCATGAATCGGAGACTGTTGACACTGCAAGATGATGTGACCGAATTTTAACTGGAAGAAGTCTACCGCTTTGCTGTCGTTGGTATGAACAGAAGTCTTGTTCATTGTGTCCGTCATGAGCTGTGTTGCTGTTTTTGGTAGGTTCCTACCAAAATTGATAGGTTTTTGATTTCTTGGTAGGTTGGCCTCAATTTTTGGTAGGGTTTTCCATCATATAAATACCAAGTTAATTGCTGAAAAAATCGTCGATGATAACTCAAAATTCGTTTCTGTGTAATCGTTAAGAGTGCAGAACAAAACCGTGGATGAGGGCCAAATACTGTTACAAGGGGTGTCATTGTTTCAAATTTCAGGGATTTCTTCCTAATTAAGAAATTTCTTTCAAACTTCGTAAATTCTGGGTAGGAAATAAGACTTTTGTGCGGAAAGCAGGATTGTGTGTGTATTGGAAAGAAGGGCTTTGTCGCAGCTACATACAAATATGGTCAAATCTAGTCTATACTCGCATGTTGAGTTGTGCATGCAACTCACCGTAACAGCGAATGTGGGAAGTAAAGCGAATTTTTGGGCTCAAACATTTAAATCGGGAGATCGCTTTATCCAAACTCGGCGGGGTTGTTCATTGAAATCGGGACAAAACAACGATATTCTAAAATCAAGATTTCTTGTCGGTAGATCGGTATAAAGGGTGATATATAAAAATATAGGCCGCCTTTGAACGTAAGGCTATAGAGTGATTTCGACAAAAAGACAGACGGACATGTCTAGATACTATGTGAATAACGCCGATCTATTACTTTGCAGCATTGAAAATGTATAATTTGATGTGTTTTTTAAATTAACTTTTCGGTGGGGGATATAAAAACATATGCCACATTCTTGGCTTGTAGGAAATAATTTTCTTGAGTGGCAACACTGGTCATGACATGTCAGTTTCCGATTTGAAAATATGCCGAAAGCTTACATATTCCAAGTATTGATTTCTGCAGAATCTGTGAAGGCATCTTGTAAGAGAAAACTGGAACATCTGCTATGTTCGATTTCAGCTCTGCAAAGCAGAATAGAACCCAATTTAAGCTCTTAGTTCTTTGTCTGAATTACCGGACAGGAACATTCGCATGTTATTAGATTTTTAAAGGAGATTCGGATGATTCATCAGTATGAAATAGAAGGCATCATACTTCTGCTGTTGCTGTGGTAACACAATGGCCTAAAATGTCTGAGTGAAATGTCTTAAAACTAAACTAACCAACGTATTAAGCTTTCAAAAAATTTTATTCATTTACAAGCAGATAATACAGTGACTTATTAAAAGGCAAGTGAGCACTCACTTTTTGGAGTCACTGTATTATTTATAAATTTTGCAAATGCTTTCCCCTCAAGTAAAATAAGTTGACTTGCACTTGGATGGGTAAATTTTTTGCGTTTCGTTTTTGTCCTTCACGATTGCGTATCCAGTGCTGGACTTATACAAAGCTATTAGTATTTTTTTAACCATAAAGTGGTTTCACTATATGCCTTACTATCTATTTTGATTATTCATTGTTACTATTGTTGATCCATAAAATTACAATTTACGTTGTTTTCTTTCTTAGAAAAAGTGCCAATGAACTTGTGACGTCCCATGTTATTATTTACTCTAAATGTGTTTTTTGCTATTATCTACCTTTTACGTTTTTAATTAATACAAGCCATTATTTTTCTCAATCAATTACAGATTAAATTTCCAAACACATCATCGGAGATAATGTTCACACCTACAAATAACTTACAAGTGAGAGAGAAAGATAAAAGATAGAGAAAACAAAGACAACTTCAACAACACTTTCTAATTGAGAAAGAGTCAGCGAGAGAGAGAAAGCGCAAGCGTGGCCAATTATTATCTCAAGATTAATGGAATAAACAACAACAAAATACAGTTACATTATTGTTATCATTGAGCGCGCTCTGGGTGCTGTTTGCAAACACCTCGGTGCACACACATAAAAATACTCATTCAGATGGGTCACCGTTTCAGTAAAGCAGCTGCAAACAATATTGCGCCAACAGCTGGCCAACAACTCATGAAAGACCAAGAATTAAGCAATCAAACAACAACAATACAAACAAATACACTGAGGCAACAACAACCATTTACATTTACCCCAAGCACACAGAGAATACCTATACCTGTTTGTAATAACAACAACAACAACACCAACACATTTGTTGGTCCCACTATCAATTTACAAATACAAGAGAGTCCTTCTGGCCTACAGGCAACGGCAATTGGTAGTGGTGTTACTACAGCTACCTGCTTGCAAAATACTTCAACGACACCAAACGTCGCCGCTACAACAGCAGCAACTGGCATTTTGTCGTCGCAGTCCACTACAAGCCTAGACTGCAGCAGTAACAGCTTGACTTCGGTCAATAATTTATCGTGCGGCCGTCAGATTATCATTAAAATTCAATTGGCCAAAATGGAAAACGGAAATGAAATAACAACATCATCATCATCCACCAACACAGCGCGTCAGGATATTTCTTTGGAAGCCTTAACAGCTGATTGTAATCTAAATTCCACGGAATTTATGACAGCAACCTCAGTCAGTGGCAGCAGTGGTGGTGCAGCACAATTTTTAAATCTTACCCTTAACAGTAATAGCGGTGTCACAACTCCAACAACTTTGACAAACAGAACTGCGGGCAGTTCTGCATTGACAATGACCGTTCCCACTACGAATAACAATTATTTGAATCCAAGCAGTAGTAGTAGCAGCAGCAGCAGCAGCAATAGTAGTACGCATTTTACATCGTCAACGGATGCACAGAGAGAACGGCTGGGACGTTTAAATACTCTTAATGAGGAACTTGTGGAACAAAATATAGTTGATATTGTTGAGTACTGTGAAGTTTTGCAAGATCAACAGCAGCAGCAGCAACAATCAATGCTATTGAATAGCAGTAACAGTGGTAATCAGGTGTTATCATTGAATGAAGGTGAGTAGTGAAAATTCAATCTATTGGGTTGCTCAAAAAGTAAATGCGGATTTTTTAAAAGAAAGTAAATGCAATTTCAATAAAACTTAGAATAAACTTTAATTAAATATACTTTTTTTACACTTTTTTCTAAAGCATGCTAAAAGTAGCAGCTGATAACTGACAGAAGAAAGAATGCAATTACAGAGTCACAAGCTGTGAAAAAATTTGTCAACGCCGACTATATGAAGAATCCGCAATTACTTTTTGGGCAACCCAATACTTAGCATTGACTTTATGCAGATATACCTAAGTTAGGTTATTTTGTAGGGCACGCTTCTAGTAATAACCTTAAGCTTCATTTCGCGCTATAAGAAAATAACAGTAAAAACCCCGACAAGGGAAAACTATGAGCACCACACAAGCTGGAACATTGAGTTCCGATCTGTGTGGTGTTCATTGCTGTCACGAGAATCTAAGTTGCGAGCTATCGGGCGGCTTCCACAGGTTGCGGATAGTGGAATGCTCCATACGGAGTAGCTGACAAGGATCGCTACCTCCACAACAATAACAACAGTAAAAACAAATGTAACCCAGAAATTCAATACAAAAGCAGGCCATAATGACCTACGCATTATATTTCATCTTAATGTCGTCGTTAAAATCTTTCATTTGTAGCGGATGCGTTTTTAGCATTTAAATCTATTAAATAATCATATTCGTTTAAATATTAGTTGACCTATTTTATTGAAAGAGCTCATTTTATTTTACTTGAACTAACTTTTGTTCTCGAGTGTAAAAATAAATTTTATTATTTCTATGAGTTAAACTTTAAAGTAAATGTTAGAAGAGAACCAATTATTTTGAGTGTTTACGTTTTGTTACTTTGATCTCATTATTGAGTGTATTTTGTTTATTTTTGTGCTTTCGCATAATTACCATAGTTACAATGTAACGTAAATGTAAATTAAAGAGAGTAGCCTCACTACTCTCCAATAAAAGCAGACACATTGAGTGATTATTTTGCCTAACTCTTTTCGCTTATGATAATTGTTTTTGTGATTATTTAGTTATCACTCAACAACTCTCAATTCTTGTTTGTAATCGTTTATTTCGAATTGTATGATCTTTTGTCATTGCTTATTTAAGAAGACACACCAGCCAAAAATTGTCATTCTTGGAGTTGGAGCTAATAATAAAGCATCAAATTAAAAATAAACCGGAGTGTTTTATTTAAAGCCCAAGATAAAAAATATAGAGTGGACGAAATTGGACATTTGTCTGTTTCGACCCTCCTTATAAAAAAAAAACTTATTAATTCCCATAGAAAATAAAAACGTTCTTGGACGGAGACGTCTGGCGCGTTATATTTTCGGAATTATAAAAATATAGTTAATAACATAAAAATATAATTAACTAAAATTAAAATAAAATATAATAATCCCCAAAACCCCCAAATCTTAGGATTAGTGGAATCTCCACGAACCCTACAAGTGGCGCCCAACAAAAAAAAAAAAAATCCACAATGAATAATTAATAAAATCACGAAAATTAAATTTTTTTGGCGAAATCAAAATTTTCGAAAAAAGTCAAAAATTTCATTTTGCCGTCGGCAAAACCTGAAATTCTGCTGCTAGTGATTTGTTGTTGTTGTTGGTTACGTTGGTACAGGTATCATTTGGTTGTTGTTTTGCGAAATTGCTGAGGGAAGTTGCTGATAAAAACTCAGAAAGAGGGTTGCCAAGTCTGTGTGATTTATAAAAGTTTTGGGATATGCGACGAAGCCCTAGAAATACACCACCTGTTCAGCGCGGTGTCGTAATGGATGGTGAAGTACCTAGTGGGTCAGGTGTAGTGCAAAATGCTGTTCCCCAACAGAATAAAGATCCGAATAGAAGTGGTAAAAATACTAATAACGTTCCTCCCCAAAATGAAGCTACAACTCCTGCAAGATCCTCAGCGTCCCCGGTGTTTTTCAATGTTACAGAGGAAATGTTTAGAAATCTCTTGGGTGGCTTAGCTGTCAGGGAAAGACCAAAAACCAGTACGTTTAGCACATGTTCATTTCGTTTTAGTGGAGACAGAAATTCTTCCAAAGTCGAAGACTTTATAGCCACTATATTGGTGTATAAGGAATCGGAGAGCATTGCTGATGTCCATGCACTTAATAGCCTTCCGTTACTTCTCGAGGGTTACGCTTCCACATGGTGGCAGGGTGTAAAAGACGAAGCTAGGACTTTCCAAGACGCAATCGATCTTTTGAAAAAAGCATTTGCTCCGCCAAAGCCAGATTGGCGTTTATATAGCGAGATCTTTCGGGAAAAGCAACGAAATTTTGAGTCTACGGACGCATTTGTATGCCGTAAAAGGGCATTGTTTGCCCAATTGTCTGAGAAATTGCCTGAAAAGATTATGATAGACATGATATTCGCACAACTTAGTATGCAAATCAGGGAAAGAATAAGCCGAATCAATGTTTCATCATTCCAAGAACTCCTAGCAAAAGCCCGTGAGGTTGAAATGTTACTCAGCGAAAGTAGTCAGGTCAGAAAAGACCGAAAATTTGACGATGAAGATCCTTACAAGAAACAGGTCAAATGTTCATATTGCCGTAAGAAAAACCACACGGTTGAGAATTGCTACAAGAAGATAGAAGCCGATAAACATGGCAATGTAAAACCGCCAGAAACAAAGCTTAATTGCTATGGGTGCGGTGCCTCTGGCTATTATAGGTCAAATTGTCCTTTTTGCAATAAGGAAAAACCAGGCACCAGTACCAGTAAATTGGATTTTAACTCCCTAAGCGCAAACGTAGCAGGACGAAACGTCCCAGTGGTAGAAGTTAATATAAATGCTTTGGATGGAGAAGCATATTTTGACACAGCGGCAAGAACAAGTGTTGCAGGGCATATTTTATTCGAAAAATTGAAAGAAAAAGGGTTGCCATTCAAAAAAGTCTGTGCACAAATTGTCCTCGCTGATGGAATTGTTCGTAACGAAGTAGTATATTCCACAACAGCAAGCATAATAATAGGAAAAAGGTTCAAACAAATTAATTTTATATGCCTTCCTAAAGCAAAGGGAAACAGGACTCTTTTGGGTATAGATTTCCTCGAAGAATGCGGTATAGTTCTGGACCTTGCGCAAAGAGCATGGTATTTTAAAGATGAACCGAGCAAATTTTTCCTCTTCAAAATGCAAGAAGCTGCTCCAATAAATAATATTATGGTTGAAGATTCAGAGAAAAAGTATAGAGATGATGTCAAAGAGTTTTTCCGAAATTTTGAGAGCTCAAATTCTAAAAATAATGACTATAGTCCTGGATATACCAACAAATTATTCGCAGATTGTTTGTCTCTGGAAGTAAACTCTGAGAAATCTTCAGACATATTCCCTCCTTTGAAAAGGCAAACCATGGAAGACTATTGGAAGGAAATCTTTGAACCCATTGAGTTAAATGCGATCGAATTTCGTTTGCGATCTAATGAGGCCATTCTTCTAAATGAGTCTGAAAAAGAATCCATTGAAAATCTCCTTAAAGAAGAAAGCCAAATATTTGAAGACATAGATGTTCCCATAGCCCAGGTAGAACACTATATAAACACGGGCAGTCACACTCCTATTTCCACTGCGCCATATCGTATATCTCCAAAAATGAAGATTTTGTTGAAACAAGAGCTTGAAGAAATGTTGAGGAAAAACATAATAGCAGAAATGGAGTCCCCATGGGCATTTCCGGTTGTTCTAATCCCAAAGAAAGACAACAAAATTAGGCTCTGCGTAGACTACCGTCGTCTGAATGCCATAACGACAACCGACACGTATCCACTTCCAAGAATGGATGACCTTCTGCAAACCGCAAAAACAACCCCTTTCATGTCCACGCTCGATCTCAGATCCGGATACTGGCAAATAAAAATTGCAGAAAGAGATAAAATAAAGACCGCATTCACCACACCTTTTGGAATTTACGTCTTTAATAGAATGCCGTTCGGTCTGAAGAACGCGCCAGCGACATTCCAACGCCTGATAGACAAATTTCGTACAGGGCTACCGAATATTACCATTCTCGCTTATCTTGATGACATTATTATATGTTCCAGCAGCCTACAATGTCATATAATGGATTTAAGACAAACCTTTCAAAGACTTAAAGCTTTTGGGTTTCATTTGAATCGGGAGAAATGCCACTTTTGTCTCCCGAAGGTGAAATATCTTGGCCACATATTAACGACAGAAGGACTTAAGGTTGACCCCGAAAAAACTCAAGCTATAATGAATCGTCCAAAGCCTAAGAATCCAAAACAAGTCATATCATTTCTACAAACTTGTTCGTGGTATAGACGTTTTATTCCAGGATTCGCAGATGTGTCAAAACCACTTTCCGATCTCACAAAGAAAAATGCAAAATGGATGTGGACAGAAAAAGAACAAAAAGCATTTGAAAAGTTAAAAGCTCTGCTAGTGTCACCTCCCATTCTAAAGCAAATAGATGAGGCTAAACCATTTAAAATAATGACCGATGCGAGTAACTATGCCTTGGGAGCTGTGTTGATCCAGGGGGAGAAGGAGGATGAACATCCTATTGAATATGCCAGCCGATTGTTACTTCC
Source organism: Stomoxys calcitrans (assembly GCF_963082655.1). Taxonomy (NCBI): domain Eukaryota; kingdom Metazoa; phylum Arthropoda; class Insecta; order Diptera; family Muscidae; genus Stomoxys; species Stomoxys calcitrans. The sequence goes on along the minus strand of NC_081554.1, from coordinate 73,437,567 downwards.
AGCCGAAAGAAATTACTCAACCACGGAACGAGAAGCTTTGGCGGTGGTCTGGGCTATTCAGAAGTTTCGTGGGTATATTGAAGGATCAGAAGTACAAATACTGACGGATCATCAACCTTTGAAATGGCTTTTCAGCTTGAAAAGTCCCACTGGCCGGCTCGCCAGGTGGGCGTTGCATCTTCAAATGTATAACATAAATTTTGAGTATACCCCTGGTCGTAAAAATGCTGTTGCCGATACTCTATCGAGACCTCCATGTCCTAAAGAAAGCCACGATGAAAATAATTGTGAAATTTGTTCCATAAGCATAGATTTTCCAAGGAAAGGGGCTGAAGAAATTAGAAAGGCACAGTTGGAAGATGAAGAGATTAAAGATATAATCGAATCGTTCGAAACGGACAATGAAAACGTAATTCGTTATATAAATAGAGGTTTTATTATGCAGGATGGAGTTCTGTTTCGATTTTGTCATGAAGAGGACTCCGAAAACGGACAGCTTGTGGTTCCAAAATCAATGCGAAACATAATTCTCTATAACCATCACGATGAACCTACAGCAGGTCACTACGGCATTGAACGGACTATAAGTCGAATTACTCCCCACTATTATTGGCCAAAAATGAGGTCGGAGATACACCAATACGTGAAATCATGTCTGGAATGCAGGAGGTATAAAGCCACAAATATGAAACCATATGGGTTACTTCAGACCGTATCCAGTAACCAGAGATTTGAAATCGTTGCTGTCGATCTTTTCGGGCCACTGCCAGTTACAAAGAGAGGAAATCAGTGGATACTAATTGTCGAAGATTTGTGCAGCCGCTGGACGGAATTATTTGCTCTACGAGAAGCGTCAGCTGAAAATTGCGCAATTATGCTACTAAATGAGGTATTCCTGAGGTACGGAATTCCAAGAAGGATTCATTCAGACAATGGTTCCCAATTTATATCGGCAGTGATGCAAAAACTGACATACTGCTTGAAAATCGCTCAAACTTTTACACCTGTCTACCACCCGGAGGCTAACCCCGTCGAAAGGAAAAACAGGGACTTAAAAGTGCAGTTATCTATTTACGTTGGTCAACACCACACATTATGGGATACAAATTTACCAGCAATCAGATTCGCCATGAATACGGCTAAATGTGCTACCACAAATTATACTCCGGCATATCTGACATTTGGAAGGGAACTTAGAACCCCAATCGAAATACAACATGATCTCCGTGCTATTGTGAATTCAGAAAATTTTATACCACAAATTACACCCCACCTGCTTAGACTTGCAGATACATTCGAAAGGGCCAAAGAGAACGAGGAGACCATGCAAGATAAAAATAAAACATATTTTGATGCAAAGAGAAATCCACAGAAGAAAATAGATGTTGGTGATCGTGTCCTGGTCTCAACACATGTTCTCAGTAACAAGAATAAGGGTTTAGCAGCCAAATTTGTGCCACGGCGTGACGGTCCCTATGTGGTCATCGACAAAAAGGGGTCAAGCACATACACAGTTGCATCAGTAGACAACCCAACCGTTCCGCTTGCTACATATCATGCATCGGATATATTTTTATATGATGGACGTAATGAGGTGCCAGTTTATCCCTTACGACAAAGAGGAAGACCAAGAAAACACAACACCATTGATACCAATAACAACCAAAACACAGCAAATCCACTAAACATCGCCAAACCAAGGCCAGAAGAAGCAAATCTTGAGCCAAAGGCAGTTAGTCCAGAAGCCAAAGATGAATCAGCCAATACTACCGAGGTGCCGCTGAGAAGGTCTCTAAGAAAAAGAAATCAACAACCCGATACTTAGTGCTGCCACATCATCAGAGCCGATTTCTGAGGCAGAGGGGGAGGCTGTAGCGGATGCGTTTTTAGCATTTAAATCTATTAAATAATCATATTCGTTTAAATATTAGTTGACCTATTTTATTGAAAGAGCTCATTTTATTTTACTTGAACTAACTTTTGTTCTCGAGTGTAAAAATAAATTTTATTATTTCTATGAGTTAAACTTTAAAGTAAATGTTAGAAGAGAACCAATTATTTTGAGTGTTTACGTTTTGTTACTTTGATCTCATTATTGAGTGTATTTTGTTTATTTTTGTGCTTTCGCATAATTACCATAGTTACAATGTAACGTAAATGTAAATTAAAGAGAGTAGCCTCACTACTCTCCAATAAAAGCAGACACATTGAGTGATTATTTTGCCTAACTCTTTTCGCTTATGATAATTGTTTTTGTGATTATTTAGTTATCACTCAACAACTCTCAATTCTTGTTTGTAATCGTTTATTTCGAATTGTATGATCTTTTGTCATTGCTTATTTAAGAAGACACACCAGCCAAAAATTGTCATTCTTGGAGTTGGAGCTAATAATAAAGCATCAAATTAAAAATAAACCGGAGTGTTTTATTTAAAGCCCAAGATAAAAAATATAGAGTGGACGAAATTGGACATTTGTCTGTTTCGACCCTCCTTATAAAAAAAAAACTTATTAATTCCAATAGAAAATAAAAACGTTCTTGGACGGAGACGTCTGGCGCGTTATATTTTCGGAATTATAAAAATATAGTTAATAACATAAAAATATAATTAACTAAAATTAAAATAAAATATAATAATCCCCAAAACCCCCAAATCTTAGGATTAGTGGAATCTCCACGAACCCTACACATTAGGTTTGTGACGAACATCTCAACAGAATAGAAAAATTCAACCATTTTAAAACACTTATAAGTAGTATATCAGTGTATCTTTATCCCTGGAATTTCCTAATTCCATAAAAAGTCCTTGCACAAGTTGATCTTCTACGATTTTTCAGAAAATTTCTTACTATTAGTAAGAACAAGGATTAATAATTTCAAATAGGCTACCAGAAGATGGTACCTTAGTTCAGGTAGTTAGTAGCGGCTTAATAGCACAGCCTGTTGGTAAGGCTTCCTTACATTAACTTCTCATAATAGGATTTGTATTGGCAATGCAAAGATCTGTTTTAAAATCACTGCAAATTCTATGAAAAATTGTTTGATTTCAATGACTTTCACGTAGATTTAGGTAGATCTGAAACTTCTGAACCATCTGCTAATCACAGATAGCACAGTTTTAGCTAGCCATATCATAAATTTTCATCGTATATTTATTTTCATGTTTTCTTTTTTTCTCGTTGTTTTTCCAGAGCCCGAAATCGAGGCAAACGTTTGCTGTCGTCGCAAATCGAAATCCTTGGCTGCGAATGGTGGCGCCGCGAGTTCAACCTCCAAACGGCGATGTCGTAAATGTAGTTGTCGAGATGCATTTCGACGTATATTGGATCCTTCCCTTTCCAGGTCATCAAATAAAGCCCAAAAGCAACAACAACAACAGCAGCAACAACAATTGGAAAGGGAACGCAAAGAAAGACATTCCGTACCTAGTTTACCAAGTAATCGAATTTTAAATCCCTCACAAATGCAACGCAATTCAATGCATTCCACCACCCATGCAATGGCAACACAACAGCAGCAGCCCCTAACAGCGGCAACATTTGTAGTACCAACGCAACAACAGCAGGCCTCCATGTCTGCAACAACAACCGCAGCAGCAGGCAGCAACGCGGTATGGAATGCTGCTACAGCCACCAATGGCAATGATGTTATTCTACCACTGGCAACGCCGCCACAATTTGTTGTGGTTCAGTGTGCCATTGTAAATCCAACTCCCGCCACAAATGTCTCCTCGATTCAACATAGCTCCTGCAATGGCCTGGCTAATCTGGCCCCCACGACGATGACGCCCAACAGCAGCTTTCTATCATTAAGTCATAATTCCAACAATTCACCAATGTCGCCTGCTTCGTTGACAAACGAGGCTGTTAATGCTGGTCTTCAAGTTCCTCGTTCCTCGCTAGTATCATCCACACACTCCCCCTCATTGGCAGCAGCAAGTACACAATCTTCAGCAATAGCAACAGCCAACGCTGGTCCCATTGTACATTCGCATGTGGATTTTGTGCATTATTTGGTGCCAGATCTGGAGCGTATTACCAGCTCCAGTTTCTATTGGGGAAAAATGGATCGTTATGAGGCTGAGCGTTTGCTGGAAGGCAAACCTGAGGGAACATTTTTACTGAGAGATTCGGCCCAGGAGGAATTTCTGTTTTCAGTTACATTCCGAAAATATGGAAGATCATTGCATGCCCGCATTGAACAAAGTGGTCATCGATTTAGGTAAGTTTCAGGGGACAAATAAGAGTTGTTATAACCTCATCGGTTGGTCCACGGTATACACTCTGGTGTTGACACACTAGACGAATACCGGGTGGACCGGATACTTGGAGATACTGAAAGCCCAAGACATAAGGGATAAGGGAAAAAGGAAAAAGTTTCTTAGGGGGGATTTTTATCGCCGCTCCTATGTGTGGGAAATTATCCGAATCAGCGAGAGACCGAAACGTTCTAGGGAATAGCATAGGACTGGGCTAGACCTTAGGTCAGAATGTTAATGCAGGGAAGACTGAAATCTGCTTGTTTTTGGGAAAGATGATGTTGTAGCAGTGTGTTATACACCGAGGCGGCAACCCTTGCCGATGAAGGATTCCATAGGGTCAATCCAGTACGTACAACCGGTTGCCATGGGATTGGGGAAAGATGACGATTGGCCGATTCGACTTTTCACGTTTACTACACAGCACGATTTCAATACTTGGGAGTGATCTTGGTTAGGACAATGAAATGGAATTTCAGTTCTATAAAAAGCTGGAAATACTTTAAGCATTATCGGTTTGAATTTAAATAGTATACCCCCACCATAGGATTAGTATATCCCCACCATAGGATGGGGTATACTTATTTCGTCATTCTGTTTGTAACTCCTCGAAATATTCATCTCACACCCCACCCATGACATTTTTTGTCGATCTAGCGATGTCCGTCCATCCGTCTGTCTAAAGCACGTTAACTTTCGAAGGAGTAAAGCTAGTCGCTTGAAATTTTGCACAAATACTTCTTATATGTGTAGGACGGTTGGGTTTGAAAATGGGCCATATCGGTCCATGTTTTAATATAGCTGCCACATAAACCGATCTTGGATCTTGACTTTTTGAGCCACTAGAGATCGCAATTCTTATCCGATTTGGCTGAAATTTTGCATGATGTATTTCGTAATGCATTCCAACATCTGTGCCAATTATGAGGGAAATCGGTGCATAACCTGATATATAGCTGCCATATAAACCGACCTAGGGTCTTGACTTCTTAAGCCTTTAGAGGGCGCAAATCCTATCCGATTTCGCTGAAATTTTCCACGACGTGTTTCGTCACGATCTTGAATCTTGACTTCTTGAGCCTCTAGAGGACGCAACTCTTATACGATTTGGCTGAAATTTTGAATAAGGTTATGATTTTCAACATCTGTGCCAAGTATGAGGGAAATCGGTGCATAACCTGATATATAGCTGCCATATAAACCGATCTAGGGTCTTGACATCTTAAGCCTATAGAGGGCGCAAATCCTATCCGATTTCGCTGAAATTTTACATGACGTGTTTCGTTATGACGTTATGACAACAACTGTGCAAAGTATAGTTCAAATCGGTTCAACACCTGATGTAGCTGCCACATAAACCGATCTTCTTGTTTTCTTTTATCATTTCCTTTGTTTGCTTAAAAAGAGACACCAGGAAAAGAACTCGACAAATGAGTTCCATGGTGGAGGGAATATAAGATTCGGCCCGACCGAACTTAGCACGCTTTTACTTGTTTCTTTCCCTAAAAACCCAGCTATACTTTAATCTCAAAAATTCTTTTACTAGCATTATCGATTTGACTTTATTTAACATGTATCTCTTTCCTTCCATCTCTTTTAGCTTTGACTGTCATGACCCTTGTGTCTATACGGCTCCCACTGTTACCGGTCTCTTGGAACATTATAAGGATCCTGCATGTGTGATGTTCTTCGAACCCATGCTAACCATACCATTACATCGCAAAAACTGTTTTTCACTGCAGCAATTGTGTCGTGCCACCATTGTTTCCCATACCACATACGATGGCATATATGAACTCGAATTACCAGCCCGTCTCAGATCCTATTTGAAGGAATACCACTACAAGCAAAAGTTACGTGTCCAATTAAATGAACCCACCTACAATAACACCGCTCACTGCGAATAGTGCATAGACACAACGGCCGATATTAGCCGTCAACCAGAAGAGGTTTTACCACCCATAACCACCTATCACAAGGCATACCACGTTTCGCGCTATCAATATGAGCGCGATACATATCATCAGCGTTTTCTCAAATGGTATGATGAGAAGATGCGTACCCTTGAGGAGCATCAGAAGAAACTCCATAGAAATAAATGTGTGATTTTTTAAAAAGGAATCACGCTCACACACAGTATAACCCAATCAGAGTTATATATTACTCTTTTTTTTAATATAGAAGTAGATATTTTTTGTTAACCAAAAAACAAAAAAAAAAACAGAAAAACATAAAAACAAAAATTATGTAGACAGACAATCCCAGTGAATAATGAATGTATGAGAATATGAAGTCTAGCTGTAATTATATGCAGAACAAATAGTTTATTTTGGACTAAATCACTTCCAAAATACAAATGTAAAACTTAAGTTATAGCTGTTACTATTTATGAATGTATTAAAAGCATTATTTGCTCTAAATGTATGTAGTTCTATAACATACTCCGCGTAGTAGGTATTCCATGTGTACTATACTATATGTTTATAAAGAAAAAATTAGTTTATAAAACTAAGGGAATACTTTTGCAAATGAAAATTAACATCTATTTAATTTAAAATCTTAAGGCAGTCCATGTGGGTTTGGTAGTTAAAATGTTGGGTTTTTCTTCCACAAAAAAGGAAATTATAACATTTTGGCGCAGGTCCATTGTTTTTGAAGCAGTGTAATCAGATTTCTAGAATGTAAAAAAACAAAATAATTTGAAAAAATTTTTTAGTACTTGGTATAGTTGGTTCAAGCTAAGGAAACATAAGGCGTACAACACTCCAGTGCGAGACCCTAGGATATATGACAAAAATCTTATATAGGAAATGTCCGGTTAAAATGTCCATAGTCCCCTTTTAGAGGTTGGGATTATCTATGATATGTCTGTTTAGATGTGAGCTCTTATTACACTAGGAAAATTCATCATAAACTGAGCTCATCTAATCTCTCCTTCTTATAAGATCCTAGGGTACTTATGTAACATGGCAGTAAGCAGGTAATTAAAACCATGCCATGCCATAGGCTACCTGAGATGTAAAAACTCGAGTTTAGTGATTCTAAAGGTTTCTTATGTGGCCAATGATTATCATCCAATTTAGCTTAATGAACCTCTTCACAATAGCATAACTTTGATCTTGCCTTTACCTAGAAATCATCACAAAATAGAGCAAAAACTCGATAGGCAACTCTGGTTTACTTAACAAGCAGTTGTTAAACACAGTTTTGGCCCATTCTGAAAAGAGAGAAGAGAAGTACAGATGGGATGGCAAAGAAAAAGTGTAAGGCCTCAGATCTGATCTAGAAACGAGGTAAGGTAATGAAGATATATAAGAAGAGGATAGGGAGCCTATCCATAATGCCTTCATGTTTGTGCATCGAGGAAAATAACGCCTCCTAAAGATAAAAAGCTTGAGAACCTGCCGACCTAAACATGAACAAAGCAACTGCTGGTTTATATACAGCTTCTGCGTAAATGGGAACACTACTCTACTCAGTGTTTGTCAACCAGCAATCCTACGCATCTAATCACACATGACCATTACTAGTTTACTGTCAAAACCCTTCCATCTTGTAGTCCTACTACATGTCCAAGATCGAAGAAAACCCCCAAAAGGTGTCCTCATCAATTTCTGTAGAAAACATTATGCGTTGTTGTAACAGTGTGTTATACACTGAGGCGGGAACCCTTGCCGATGAAGAATTCCATAGAGTCAATCCGGTACGTACAAACGGCTACCATGGGTTTGCATCTTGTAGTCCTACTACATATCCATGAACGAAGAGAACCCCCAAAAGTTGTCCTCATCAAGACAACTTCTGCAGAAAACATTATACGTTGTTGTAGCAGTGTGTTATACACTGAGGCGGCAGCTCTTGCCGATGAATTACTCTATCGGGTCAATCCGGTGCGTACATCTGGCTGTCATGGGATGGCGTGATTCTTATCTGTGCTGCCATACTAATACTACATTTCCCATAAACATTCCGTTAAGGAACAGGGTATAACAGGTTATCAACGAGAGTGCAGTCCAATTAAAGTTTAAACTTTTAACGGACTGTTGCACTCCGTTCGAACTCGGCATGCCACATAGCGACTCTACTTGGCAGAGAGGTCTCAACATGTCAGAATGTGTTAGAAATGTAGCCAGCATTAGTAAGGAGATAAGTTGGATTAGGTAAGAGTGGCAGTCCTTTACAGTCTCACTTAGACAATTTTGAGTCCATTGTGATACCACAGAAGCGACAGACCAAGGCTTCTGGCGGGAATCGAACCCACCACCCCTGCACTGATAATCCAAGCAAGCTAACAACTCGGTTACCGGGGTGCCCGTAAGGAGATAATTACCGCTGAACATTTTTTCGTTATTCACGCCGTCCGGCGTTTTTACACCTTTCGTACAGGGATCGGTTATAACTCTTATTAATATGGTTGTTGCCACATACTTGTATGTGGATGTAGAAATCCTTGGGAGGCAGAGTCGTACCTGTGCTTAAATCCCATCTCTGGAATAATATAATAGTTCTCAGGCTTGCTCGCCTATAAGAGGATCGCCACCCGCACATGCAAATGTAGCTACAACCAACTTTTATTGTAAGCAATTTCGTCGTAAGACGGTAGGCCAGAATATACTGGCAGTTCGGCTCTCATGGACAGATTCCCACCTCGACTCCGCACTAACCATCTCCTACACTATGTTCAGTTGCAGGCTTGGGGTGTATAGCCCTCGGTTAAGCCATAGAGCGAGTAGGGGCTAGTGTGCCCAACTCCGGCTTTGAATCCGTCCTCAAAAACTCGACTCCGCAGCCCTGTTCAGTAGTTTTGCAAATGGCATTTACGCAAGAGGGGCGTCGTTCGCTCATCGAAGATATCATATTCATCCGCCTTCTCATCACTACCATCTCCTGCACTATGTTTATTGGCACAGTGTCTAACCCTCAAAGTATTAAGCCAGAGTTGGAGAGCGGTTCCGAGTTGGTGCTCAACTCCGACTTCGACTCCAGTCTCAAAAACTCAACTCCAGTCGACTCCGTAGCCCTTTTCAGTAGTTTTACAAATGGCACGTACGCAAGACGGGTGACTAGGCTAGTGTGCTCAACTCCGAACCAAACTCCGATGTCACAACTATAGGAATTTCTTAAGGGGTTGCATTTCGCTGACAAAGGATTGGCTTCTAACGCTTAAACAAGTGGATTTTCAAAGATCTTTGTGTAGTTTTTTGGGTTCTCCATGCTGATACCCTTCATGCTGTTGATACCCTTCTTCATACTTAATTAGTGTAATATCCCTTCTTGATGTCACAACTATAGGAATTTCTTAAGGGATTGCATTTTGCTTCCATAGGATTGGCTTCTAACGCTTAAAGAAATGGATTTTTGTGATGTATGAAAAGTGTGAAGGGACTGAGACCAAAATAGGGGACTCCCCAACAGCATTAGCTTAATCTGAGTATGGTAATGCCTAGGGATTTTGGACAGAATAGCGAGTATACCTTCAGAGTTATACATGACGTATGGGTTATTCCGCTCTAAGCGTCTCCCTAGGCATAAGATCTAAAGCTTCATGGTCGCAATATGGGTAGACATTGAGGATTTTTTGTGACAGATCAGGTTGTTGTTGTTGTAGCCACATGCAGATAGCGATCCTAGTGAAGCTCTAATAGAGCTATACCCATTAAACTGTAGGTAACCTCAGTTGGACCTGCCTCTTGTATTGTGAGAATGACGGCAAATAAAACCTAGAGAAATCAGTATCTCGGCCAACAAGTTTTCAACACATCAAAATTTTTACTTCTGCAACGCTGATGGAGGTCACCATAGCGCAGAGGTTAGCATGTCCGCCTATGATGCTTAAAGCCTGGGTTCGAATCCTGGCGAGACCATCAGAACAAATTTTCAGCGGCAACATTTGTGAGGTACTATGATGCCATTCAGGTTGTTGTTGTTGTAGCCACATGCAGATAGCGATCCTAGTGAAACTCTAATAAAGCTATACCTATTAACTGTAGGTAACCTAGGTTAGACCTGCCTCTTGTATTGTAAGAATGACGGTAAATAAAATCTAGAGAAATCAATAACTCGGCCAACAAGTTTTCAACACATCAACATTTTTACTTCTGCATCGCTGATGGAGGTTAGCGTAGCGCAGAGGTTAGCATGTCCACCTATGACGCTAAACCCCTGGGTTCAAATCCTGGCGAGACCATCAGAACAAATTTTCAGCGGTGGTTTTCCCATGTAAAACTTTTCTCCAAAGAGGTGTTGCACTGCGTCACGCCGTTCAGACTCGGCTATAAAAAGCAGGCCCCTAATCATTGAGCTTAAATGTGAATCGGACTGCACTCATTGGTATGTGAGAAGTTTGCCCCTGCGCCTTAGTAAAATGTTCAAGGGCAAAATTTGCATTGTATCGCAGATTGAAGCTAGTATTCGTAGCCGAGTTGGTAGCGAGTTGAAGGAAAACTCAATAGCCGACCGTTGGGCTTAAGCTTTCATATAAAGTACTAAAAGTCCATCTGCATTTGAAACACAAATTCATAATTAATTTGTTTCTCCCTCTTAACCATTACAATTTTTTTTTTGTTTATTCAGTCCCCTTTACATCTTCACCATTTTTACTACCAGCCCCGAATTTGTCAAAGATTGATTTATTTATCTGAATTTAAAGCACAGTTTAAGCAAGCATTTATTTATTATTTATTTTCCACTTTCCTCTTTTTAATAATAATAATGTATCTACATATTTATTTATTCTATTACTATTGGGTTGCCCAAAAAGTAATTGCGGTTTTTTCATATAGTCGGCGTTGACAAATTTTTTCAACGGCTTGTGACTCTGTAATTGCATTCTTTCTTCTGTCAGTTATCAGCTGTTATTTTTAGCTGGCTTTAGAAAAAAAGTGTAAAAAAGTATATTTGATTAAAGTTCATTCTAAGTTTTATTAAAAATGCATTTACTTTCAATTAAAAAAATCCGCAATTACTTTTTGGGCAACCCAATATTTGTTGCTTAAATTTTTGTTTAAGCAGCACGCCGCACAAAAATATTTTTTTTTTTTTTACAAATTGTAAATAACTTGAATACTTTCTTTTAACTAATTCTAATGCAAAAACAAAAAAAAAAACTATTTATACATACTCCGTAGCAGAACAGAGAAAAAATCAATACCCCTACAAATAATAGTCTTAGATGGTTGCTGTTAAATATAATATTAGCTGTATAGATTTATTTCGTTTTTCATTTTTTTTAACAATAATCTATAATAGATTTTTGTGATTTTTCTTTCATATATACATATAAATATATTTTTTTTTTTGTCAAAACAAATACCTTGTAATGGTAATTCAAACATATCCTGAAAACAAACTTACAAAGGAAATCTATGTTTATATTATTTTATGTACTATTTATTGTTTTTCTTTTTTTTGTTTGTTCTCTTTTTTGTAACAATTACCTTCATACTTCGTATATAAAATAACAATTTTATAATTGTTCTTATATATATACAAAAAAAAAATTATACTGCTATTTACATAGTTAATTTTTAGAAATTAAAACAAATAAATACATAGCATCATGATGTTTACTAGATCAAGCAAACAAAAATCAAATACAGATGCCTTGTTTTATTTCAATACTAGCCGAATTGGGCCCGCTCCGCTGCGCCTTTTTCAACTCTCTAATATCTTTTTAGGGTTGGTACACTTCGCCCTGATATTGTATATCGAATTCGTGCAAATGTACCCGCTCAAATCCTGGCGGTAACATCGGACAACATTTAAAGCGGTGGTGTTTTCCTATTAATCCTGTAAAAAATTCTCCCCAAAAGAGAGTCCCCTATCATTAAGTTTAAACTGGAATCGAAAAGTTTGGGTGGGATGGACCTCAGGGACTTTGTCCCGAAAATGAGTATTAACTTCCCGAAAGTCAATCAATTTAAACATCAAATATTGGGTTGCCCAAAAAGTAATTGCGGATTTTTTAAAAGAAAGTAAATGAATTTTTAATAAAACTTAGAATAAACTTTAATCAAATATACTTTTTTTACACTTTTTTTCTAAAGCAAGCTAAAAGTAACAGCTGATAACTGACGGATGAAAGAATGCAATTACAGAGTCACAAGCTGTGAAAAAAATTTGTCAACGCCGACTATATGAAAAATCCGCAATTACTTTTTGGGCAACCCAATACTTAGCATTGACTTTATGCAGATATACCTAAGTTAGGTTATTTTGTAGGGCACGCTTCTAGTAATAACCTTAAGCTTCATTTCGCGCTATAAGAAAATAACAGTAAAAACCCCGACAAGGGAAAACTATGAGCACCACACAAGCTGGAACATTGAGTTCCGATCTGTGTGGTGTTCATTGCTGTCACGAGAATCTAAGTTGCGAGCTATCGGGCGGCTTCCTCAGGTTGCGGATAGTAGAATGCTCCATACGGAGTAGCTGACAAGGATCGCTACCTCCACAACAATAACAACAGTAAAAACAAATGTAACCCAGAAATGCAATACAAAAGCAGGCCATAATGACCTACGCATTATATTTCATCTTAATGTCGTCGTTAAAATCTTTCATTAGGTTTGTGACGAACATGCTTCTAATTCCTCAACAGAATAGAAAGAATTCAACCATTTTAAAACACTTATAAGTAGTATATCAGTGTATCTTTATCCCTGGAATTTCCTAATTCCATAAAAAGTCCTTGCACAAGTTGATCTTCTACGATTTTTCAGAAAATTTCTTACTATTATTAAGAACAAGGATTAATAATTTCAAATATGCTACCAGAAGATGGTACCTTAGTTCAGGTAGTTAGTAGCGGCTTAATAGCACAGCCTGTTGGTAAGGCTTCCTTACATTAACTTCTCATAATAGGATTTGTATTGGCAATGCAAAGATCTGTTTTAAAATCACTGCAAATTCTATGAAAAATTGTTTGATTTCAATGACTTTCACGTAGATTTAGGTAGATCTGAAACTTCTGAACCATCTGCTAATCACAGATAGCACAGTTTTAGCTAGCCATATCATCAATTTTCATCGTATATTTATTTTCATGTTTTCTTTTTTTTTTCTCGTTGTTTTTCCAGAGCCCGAAATCGAGGCAAACGTTTGCTGTCGTCGCAAATCGAAATCCTTGGCTGCGAATGGTGGCGCCGCGAGTTCAACCTCCAAACGGCGATGTCGTAAATGTAGTTGTCGAGATGCATTTCGACGTATATTGGATCCTTCCCTTTCCAGGTCATCAAATAAAGCCCAAAAGCAACAACAACAACAGCAGCAACAACAATTGGAAAGGGAACGCAAAGAAAGACATTCCGTACCTAGTTTACCAAGTAATCGAATTTTAAATCCCTCACAAATGCAACGCAATTCAATGCATTCCACCACCCATGCAATGGCAACACAACAGCAGCAGCCCCTAACAGCGGCAACATTTGTAGTACCAACGCAACAACAGCAGGCCTCCATGTCTGCAACAACAACCGCAGCAGCAGGCAGCAACGCGGTATGGAATGCTGCTACAGCCACCAATGGCAATGATGTTATTCTACCACTGGCAACGCAGCCACAATTTGTTGTGGTTCAGTGTGCCATTGTAAATCCAACTCCCGCCACAAATGTCTCCTCGATTCAACATAGCTCCTGCAATGGCCTGGCTAATCTGGCCCCCACGACGATGACGCCCAACAGCAGCTTTCTATCATTAAGTCATAATTCCAACAATTCACCAATGTCGCCTGCTTCGTTGACAAACGAGGCTGTTAATGCTGGTTTTCAAGTTCCTCGTTCCTCGCTGGTATCATCCACACACTCCCCCTCATTGGCAGCAGCAAGTACACAATCTTCAGCAATAGCAACAGCCAACGCTGGTCCCATTGTACATTCGCATGTGGATTTTGTACATTATTTGGTGCCAGATCTGGAGCGTATTACCAGCTCCAGTTTCTATTGGGGAAAAATGGATCGTTATGAGGCTGAACGTTTGCTGGAAGGCAAACCTGAGGGAACATTTTTACTGAGAGATTCGGCCCAGGAGGAATTTCTGTTTTCAGTTACATTCCGAAAATATGGAAGATCATTGCATGCCCGCATTGAACAAAGTGGTCATCGATTTAGGTAAGTTTCAGGGGACAAATAAGAGTTGTTATAACCTCATCGGTCGGTCCACGGTATACACTCTGGTGTTGACACACTAGACGAATACCGGGTGGACCGGATACTTAGAGATACTGAAAATCCCAAGACATTTTTATCGCCACTCCTATGTGTGACTTCATTTGGGAAAGTATCCGAATCAGCGAGAGACCGAAAAGTTCCAGGGAATAGCATAGGACTGGGCTAGACCTTCGGTCAGAATGTTAATGCAGGGAAGACTGAAATCTGCTTGTTTTTGGGAAAGATGATGTTGTTGTAGCAGTGTGTTGAACACCGAGGCGGCAGCCCTTGCCGATGAAGGATTCCATCGGGTCAATCCAGTACGTACAACCGGCTGTCATGGGATTGGGGAAAGATGACGATTGGCCGATTCGACTTTTCACGTTTACTACACAGCACGATTTCAATACTTGGGAGTGATCTTGGTTAGGACAATGAAATGGAAGTTCAGTTCTATAAAAAGCTGGAAATACTTTAAGCATTATCGGTTCAACTTTATTTAAAATATATATTTTTTATACCCTCCACCATAGGATGGGGGTATACTTATTTCGTCATTCTGTTTGTAACTCCTCGAAATATTCATCTCACACCCCACCCATGACATTTTTTGTCGATCTAGCGATGTCCGTCCATCCGTCTGTCTAAAGCACGTTAACTTTCGAAGGAGTAAAGCTAGTCGCTTGAAATTTTGCACAAATACTTCTTATATGTGTAAGACGGTTGGGTTTGAAAATGGGCCATATCGGTCCATGTTTTAATATAGCTGCCACATAAACCGATCTTGGATCTTGACTTCTCGAGCCACTAGAGAGCGCAATTCTTATCCGATTTGGCTGAAATTTTGCATGATGTATTTCGTAATGCATTCCAACATCTGTGCCAATTATGAGGGAAATCGGTGCATAACCTGATATATAGCTGCCATATAAACCGATCTGGGCTCTTGACTTCTTAAACCTTTAGAGGGCGCAAATCCTATCCGATTTCGCTGAAATTTTCCACGACGTGTTTCGTCACGATCTTGAATCTTGACTTCTTGAGCCTCTAGAGGACGCAACTCTTATCCAATTTGGCTGAAATTTTGCATTAGGTTATGATTTTCAAGATCTGTGCCAAGTATGAGGAAAATCGGTGCATAGCCTGATATAGCTGACGTATAAACCGATCTAGAATCTTGACTTCTTAAGCCTTTAGAGGGCGCAAATCCTATCCGATTTCGCTGAAATTTTGCACGACGTATTTCATTATGACTTTCAAAAACTGTGCAAAGTATGGTTCAAATCGGTTCAAAACCTGATGTAGCTGCCATATAAACCGATCTGGGATCTTGACTTCTTGTTTTCTTTTATCCTTTTCTTTACTTTGTTTGCTTCAAAAGAGACACCAGGAAAATAACTCGTCAAATGAGATCCATGGTGGAGAGTATATAAGATTCGCCCAGGCCAAACTTAGCACGCTTTAAATTGTTTCTTTTTTTTTTAAACCCCAGCTATACTTTAATCTCAAAAAATCTTTTAATAGCATTATCGATTTGAATTTATTTAACATGTATCTTTTTCCTTCCATCTCTTCTAGCTTTGACTGTCATGACCCTTGTGTCTATACGGCTCCCACTGTTACCGGTCTCTTGGAACATTATAAGGATCCTGCATGTGTGATGTTCTTCGAACCCATGCTAACCATACCATTACATATTCGTATTCCATTTTCCAATACCTTTCATTTGATCCCGATCGGTCCACTTTTGATTTTGGGTGGTGTTTTTTGGGGTAAAGGGGGAGGGGTTCGCCCCCTTCCAAAATCAACAAATTATAAAGCCTATTTCTCCTTCCTGACCATATTTGCAATCTACTCCCGAATACCTTTCATCTGATTCCCATATTGTCATGATCGTCCAAAAAAACCTATTTTAGGGGGTTTTTGGGGTTGGGGCGCCCCCCCCAGTTACTCGGATCCAATTTTTTAAGTGAATTTCTTTCTCTACTCCTGAATAACTTTTATTTGAGTCCCATATTGTCCCGATCGGCCCTCTTTTATTTTTGGATAGTACTTTTGGGGTAAGGGGGAGGGTCCGCCCCCCTTCCGATATCAAACAATTATATAGCCTATGTTTCCTTCCAGACCAACCTACACAATCTGTGAAAATTTGAAGGTAATCTGTTCAGCCGTTTTTGAGACTATACGAAACAAACCGACAAACAAACACAAATTTAATTTTATATATAAGATTAACTAGCTGAACCATTTAATATAATACTAGCTGGCCCGATGTGCTACGCTACCAGAAACCTGCAGGAGACCCAAAATTTAGCACTCATTAGCCACTTTGGCCAAAGCAATTGTCTGTATCGCATGCCACATAAAAACAAAGTTTGCCAGAAACACACGCACAAATACAATAGAGTGAGAGATGCGCAAACGTTTTAGTATTCCTTCAGTGGATGTGATTGTCAACTTGGTCGACGGACATCGTGAATTGTTTGCAAATGAACACCACTCAGATGAGTGTCACATGAAGCCAAAGCAAGCAGAGGAATGGGAAATCATTGTTTTTTTGCACTTGACTTTTTAGTTTTGGATCAGAATTGCTTTTATCAGTGACGTATGTGCTCCCGGCACAGGATAGCTATGAGCACCACACAAGCTAGAACATTGAGGTCCGATCTGTGTGGTGTTCACTGCTGTCACGAGAAGCTTAGCTGCGAGCTGCCGGAACGCAGCTAAGCTTCAACTACAGGAGCTTGACGAGGATCGCCAGCTCCCCATGAAAATGTGGTTCAAAAGTGACAGATTTAAGCTGCTGCACAACAAGCCGATTACTGGCTTAGGTTAGGTGAGGTTTAAGTGACAGTCTGCCATCAGACTCACTTAGACGTTTTCGTCCCTTGTGATACCACAGGAACAGAATAAGGAAGATGCCCTCTAGTTCCTACTGTTGAACCATCCAGATCGTTTTAAAAAGCCCAACAACTTGCGAATCTTCACATCCACTAAATCAGATGTGATTAGACGATTAGACAGTGACCTGTCATGACGGACACAATGGCTGAGACGTCTGTTCTAGACAATGACAGCAAAGCAGTTAACCTCTTCAAGGCTAGATTAGGCCACATAGTTTTGGAATGCTCACAGCCTCCTCTTTGTGACCATCTATCATTCGTTGTCCTTCGAGCCTGGTCCTGAAAACTTAACTTACATGTCACATAGGGACATACCCACAGATTCCAGTATCGCTGGAATGTGTAGGGTAGTTCCTAGTCTCACAAGCTCGTCAGTTTTACAACTCCCTGGGATATCCCTGTGGCCTGGCACCCAGAACAGGTGAATTTTGAACTGTTCAGCCATCTCGTTGAGAGATCTGCGACAGTCGAGGGCGGTTTTTGTGTTCAGAAATACGTTCTCCAGGGATTTAATGGCTGCCTGGCTGTCTGAGAAGATATTTATGCCAGTCGTCATAATGACATTATAACTTAGCCATTCCATCACTTCCTTAATTGCATGGATCTCCGCTTGATACATACTGCAGTGGTCGGGTAACCTTTTCGATATGACCAGTTCTGTAGAGTACACCCCAAAGCTCATCTGGTCGTTTAGTTTGGAACCATCCGCATAGAAGTCTATGTAACTTCTGTTACCAGGGATATCGTAGTTCCAATCAGTTGTATCAGGAATATTGGTACAGTACTTTTTATCAAAAAGCGGCTCAGGCCCTTAAACTTGAGTGCCATATTGCCTGTACTCCGAACACTGATGAGGGGGAAGGCCCGTTTAATTGCAAAGATCTCCACTTATTACACACTGCAGTGATCCGGTAACCTTTTCGATATGACCAGTTCTAAATCTTTAGACCCCAAAGCCCACCTGGTCGTTTAGTTTGGAACCATCCGTATAGAAGTCTATTTAACTTCTGTTACCAGGGATATCGTAGTTCAACTCGGTTCTATCAGGAATAGTGCTAAAGTAATTTTTATAAAAAAGCGGCTCGGGTAGGGTGTAATCCGCAATGCCTGGAACATCGGGTATTGTAACAAGGATAACAGAGTGTTCATAGCCGCCACATGGCCAAAGAGAAAGCTCCCTTATCCTCACGGCAGAGGTCGCAGCAATTTGTCTAGCCAAAATGTCCAGAGGCATTAGATGTAGCATTAAATTCAGTGCATCAGATGGTGTTGTCCTCAGTGCGGCTGTGATGCACAAACAAGCCATCCTTTGGATCCGGTTAAATATTGAGCAGTAGGTGGATTTTGAAGCGCCGTCCAGTAGACCACAACACCATATAGCATAATAGGTCTGACAACTGCAGTATATACCCAATGCATGACACGCAGTCTTAACCCCCAACTTTTGCCAATGGCCCTCTTGCAGGTGTATAGGGCAAGAGTTGCCTTTCTTGTCCGTATGGTTCCAATCGACCAGGTTGGCTTTGGAGTGTACTCTAAAGATCTAAAACTGGTCATATTGAAAAAGGCTACCACCGACCACCGCAGTGTGTATCAAGTGGAAATCCTTGAAATTAAACGGGCCTTCCCCCTTATCAGTGTACTGAATATAGGCAATATGGTACTCAAATTAAAAAAAAAAAATTACTTAAAGAACTAATATGGCGAAAACAATTCATGAGTCACTACTACTATCGTTGGCTTTACCCAGTTTGTTATCGCGTGGAGGTGATAGTCAAATCTCCTTTACGACTTTTATTATCGTGAGTACCTTTAATCTCTCAGAACCGGGAATTTTTGGAAACAGCGGCGCAGGCGAGAAATTAAAAAAAAATAGTACACGTCCACTTCACGGGGGGGAAGGCCCGTTTTGTTTCCCCCAGACCAGAGCCCCAAAAACAGACTTCATGTTCGTGTAACCTGGGGACAATTTAGGGGGTGTGCCATTTTCCCCATAAGCTGCACTTTTGTCTACAGAACCATCGAGACTTGCCAAAGTTGAGTCTATCACCTCTGATCTATTTCTAATTTGAAAAGTAGGTGTATTACCAACCGTGCAAATTCTTAGGCCAGAATTTAGGATGAAACCAGTAGGGAAGGGCAATAGTCGGGCAGTGCCGACTGTATAATACCCTACACCTACCCTATAAGTACAATGTGTGAGCTATATCCAATTCTGAACCATTTTTGATGGACCTCGGCGAGCAAAAATATGTTCAAACTGTAATAACTACGGTTGACAAATGACAATATTATTGCAAATTACCCAAAATCTGACGAACATATATATGGGAGCTATAACCAATACTGAACCGATTTCCATGGAATTAACCAGTAATGTCGATAGTCATTAGAAAATCCTTCCTTCAAAATTCGGAGAGAGAATCGGGTAACAAATGACCAATTTATTGTATTATTACTGCAAATCGAACGAACATACATATATATGGGAGCTATATCCAAATCTGAACCGATTTTTATGATATTCACGTGTAATGTCGGGAGTCATAAGAAAATCCTTCCTGCAAAATTTCGAGAGAATCGGTTTACAAATGACCATATTATTGCAGTATTACTGCAAATCGGACGAACATATATACGAGAGCTATATCCAAATCTGAACCGTTTTGTTCCAATTTCAATAGTCTTCGTCTCTAGGCTGAAAAACACGCCCATGCCAAATTTCGTGAAAATCGGTTAACAAATGACCATTTTATTGCAGTATTACTGCAAATCGGGCGAATATATATATGAGAGCTATATCCAAATCTGAACCGATTATTGTCCAATTTCAATAGGCTTCGTCTCTAGGCGTAAAGGCACGCCGATACCAAATTTGAAGACGATCGGATGCAAATTGCGAACTCTAGTTTGTACACATATTAACATGGACAGACGGACATAGCTAAATCAGAAAGTGATTCTGAGTCGATCGGTATACTTAACAATGGGTCTATCTCTCTTCCTTTTGGGTGTTACAAACTAATTCACTAAGTTATAATACCCTGTACCACAGTAGTGGTGTAGGGTATAATCATAAATCGACTTACCACTTTTGTTTATAATACCGTACTTCCCAATAGTGATTTGAACGAGCTCGCGGGTACGGGTCTTCGTAGGACAGATATGCCGATGGGTAAGTAAGTAAGTGGGGTGGGAAGAACTGAATTTAAATTCTTCTTTCCTACAATATATGTCCTCACCTTGTCACCAGAGACCTGATTGCATACAATATAAGGTTCCTGAATTAGAACAATGTCTACCAAAGAGTAGAGAGCGTTTGCCTTCAGAATGATGCAAATTAATCCGTACCATTCTTAGCTTTCCAGCTCGAACCCTTTTTTACTTCGGGAACCGCACATAGCAAAACCGAAATGCGACCCATAGCCTCTTTATCTATTGGGTAGCATACAGAATTCTCGCCAATAGATTCCTTCAGAATCAGGGCGCCGCTCTCTGCACGAGGTTTTGTGGTAAGAACTTTTCTTTCGACTTTCTGCTTCGCCAACAGATTAGACAGGTCCGACTCAATACCTTCAGTCAGTATACATGCGATTGCCACTTGTCGGATCCAATCTTGAGCTTCGATCCTGGCCGGGGCGACTCGATCGTCTCAATTGCCCAGCCGAAGAAATCCTTGGATTTCAAATCTAGAAGTGTTGGTGCATCAGTTAAAACATGAAGAGAATTATTCATGCTGTAAATTCTTCATGAAATGATGACGGTCGAGGTACTTTCAATATGTTGACAATTTTCTAAGCTGGTCAACATTAACAAACGTTAGTAGCTGTTATAACAAATTGCGATCCGTTTAGACAATAATGAATTCGATAGCTTACGCCGAGCTAGTCAAGACCCATCTTTTAATCGTTTTCAATTATGCGGACATTTGTTTTCTTATCCAGCTATTCTATTCCATTGTTCAATGTAAACACATATTTATTTGGCTAACAACTCTATTTACATTTCTGGGAAAGATATTGTTTCATTTGCTCACGCAATTCAATAACATGAAAGACATTTGATATAAATAGTGGACTAGACATGGATGTAGATCAGCAGTTGCAAAATGAAGTTCTTAACTGTTATTGGTATTTTAGTTCTTTCGGCTGTAAGCCAGGCCCAAGTGAGTAATTGCGTCTGCTGCTAAGCGATCACTATTTTTCCAATCCTTTTTTTTAGAACGGGCTTTATGGTCGTGCGCCACCAGGAGGAAAGGGATTGTCTGCATTGTCCGGCGACAGAAAATCAAATTATCCATTATCATCCGGTGAAGCTGGAGCTCCAGGTTATGACTATTACAGTCAGCATGGAATGTCGGGAAGCAGGCAAGAAGTTGAAGTGGAAGATTCACGACCAGTGCGTAGTGTGAATCGCCGTTTTTCGGTCCCAAAATGGAAAAAAAAACAAAAGAAATTTAGGGGATTTAGAAAACGCAAACACAATAAACATAATAGGCGCAGAGGAAGACGTCCATGCGAATCTGAAAGCAAGAAATCAGACGAACAACACGATAAGGAACTTAACAGGGAATCCGACGAGCAACTTGATGAGCAACCCGACGAGAATCTTGATGAGGAACCTAATGAGAAATTCGATGAGGATCCCGTCGACCAACCCGATGAGGAACACAATGAGGAATCCGACGAAGAACACGATGAGGAACTCAACGAGGAATCCGATGAACAACACGATGAGGAATCCGATGAACAACACGATGAGGAACCCAACGAGGAATCCGATAAACAACACAATGAGGAATCCGATGAACAACACGATGAGGAACCCAACGAGGAATCCGATGAACAACACGATGAGGAACCCAATGAGGAATCCGATGAGCAACCCAATGAGGAATCCGATGAACAACACGATGAGAAATCCAATGAGAAATCCGACGAAGAACACGATGAGGAATTTAACGAGGAATCAGACGAGCAACCTGATGAGGAACTCAACGAGGAGTCCGATGAACAACACGATGAGGAACTCAATGAGGAATCTGATGAACAACACGATGAGGAACCAAACGAGGAATCCGATGAGCAACTTAATGAGGAATCCGATGAACAACACGATGAGGAATCCAATGAGGAATCCGATGAACAACACGATGAGGAATCCAATGAAGAATCCGATGAGGAACCCAACGAGGAATCCAATGAACAACACGATGAGGAATCCAATGAGGAATCCGATGAACAACACGATGAGGAACCAAACGAGGAATCCGATGAACAACAAGATGGGGAGTCCAATGAGGAATCCGATGAACAGCACGATGAGGAATCCAATGAGGAATCCGATGAACAACACGATGAGGAATCCAATGAGGAATCCGATGAACAACACGATGAGGAATCCAATGAGGAATCCGATGAACAACACGATGAGGAATCCAATGAAGAATCCGATGAACAACACGATGAGGAATCCAATGAGGAATCCGATGAACAACACGATGAGGAACCAAACGAGGAATCCGATGAACAACACGATGGGGAATCCAATGAGGAATCCGATGAACAACACGATGAGGAATCCAATGAGGAATCCGATGAACAACACGATGGGGAATCCAATGAGGAATCCGATGAACAACACGATGAGGAATCCGATGAACAACACGATGAGGAACTCGATCAGGAATCCGACGAAGGGCACGATGAATCCGACGAGCAACCGGACGAGCACTTTGATGAGGAACCCAACGAGGAATCCGATGAACAACACGATGAGGAACCCGGCGAACAACCCAATGAGGAACTGACCGAGGCAGGCGACTATAATGGGTACTATGATTTCCCAGGGGAAGACGATGAGTACAATAGATGGTATGATTATGCCAGACTACTCCACTACTACTACTCCACGTATTATTGATCAGGTATTGATTTCGAAAAGGACATTCAATTTGGAGCAGATTAATATTATGGTGACAAATAATTCTCTACCAATGATAGATACATATTTCGTATGTGGATTTGTCGGTATTCATGTTTTGTTCCATAAATTACTCTATAAATAAAATTACAGAAATGAATACATACTAACAATGGGGAGTACTTACTTTAATTGGCTATGATGCAACATTTGTTCCACCAGGCGAACGTAGAAAAGCGTTCGATTCCAAGCGCCTCGATCTTCTGTGCTTATTTTAAAATCTCTGACACCAAGTTTCGAGGTGGCACAGGGCACGCCACAGGGGGCATTTTATAGCCACTGCTATGGGTGACCAGCATAAATGACCTATGACGAATGCTGACTGAGGAGGGATTTGCACCCGTCTGCTACGTCTGAAAGAGCTATGTAGAAGGGCCGAAAGGGTCTTGCATATGGCATATGACTGGGCTAGATCCAGAGTTCCCAATGTTAACCCAGAGAAGACTGAAATATGCCTGTTCACAAGGAAGACGAAGGTGGGCCAATTCAACACACCACGTTTCCTCAATAAGACGAATTCTATATCTGACAAGGTCAAATAATTAGGAGTGATCTTGGACAGGAAACTGAATTGGAAGTGTCACATTCAAGAGCGTACTGAGAAGGCTCACAGATGTTGGGCACTATGTAGATGGGCCGTAGGCTCGAAATGAGGCCTGAATCCGAGGATAGCCTACTGGCTCTACAGGGGCGTGATTGGACCAATACTTACTTACGCCTCAGTAGTTTGGTGGACTGCTATGGAGAAAAAGTGCAACATAAGGACCATACAACAGGTTCAGAGAACATGTTGTCTTATCATAGGCGGAGCGATGAGGACCAAGACTATTCTAAATATCCGACCCATTGACACACAGATTAATTATGAGGCAGCCACTGCGGCTATGACGATGGGAAAATGGATTAAGGACGGAAGGGACTGAGACCTGTTTTAGACTGCTTAACCATAATACGGTCCTGCAGGCGGAGATCCGGGCGATCACGGAATGCGTGAGGTGGTGTGCTGCTAACGCGAGGACGTCGAGTGTGAACATTTCTCGCGACAGTAAAATTGCCATAAGGGCAATAATAACCAGAACGGTAAGGTCACGAACAGTCTTGCAATGTAAGAAGGAGATAAACGACTTCTCTGAGGATGGCAAGTCCGCATGGTTTGGGTGCCGGGCCATAACGGAGTAAGGGGAAATGAAAGGGCAGACGATTTGGCGGTGAAGGCCAGAGGACTGCCGTCAATTAACTTGGTCAACCCGAAGCCTTTCGGGTCGACGCAGTCCGAGTTAGGGGAGTGGCCAACGAATCCGCATGCAACATTGTGGAACAGCGAAAATCCTATGGGGGGATCCAGATCGTAAGAAGACGAGGCTATAACTGAAAGGAAGTGAAAAGGAGGTCAGTACAACTATTGGTATCATAACGGGACACATAGGACTACAAGCTCACTTATATAAAATCGGTGCGGCAAGTGTTAGCATGCGGGGAAGATGATGAGACGTTGGAGCATTTCCTTTGTCATTGCCCGGCTTTCGAGTTTAACAGATACCGGCACTTAGGTGGAGACACAATACCAGACATGAACCAACTTAGGATTTTGTAAGTAGCACGGAATTCGCACAACAAGTCGATTATTGGCTTAGGTGTATGTCCATAGTGGCAGGGGGCGAAGTAATATCTGCACTCTCCTTTTAACCTATCCTACGTTTCGAGGAGTCTCCCACCACTTGATCTTTCCATCGGGCTTTTGGTGTTCCCGGTTTGGTGGTGCACGCAAACCGCTTGCCTTCAAAGACTTCCTTGCTGGAGCTTCTTCATCCATTCTGACAACATGGCCTAGCCAACGCCGCCGTTGTATTTTGATGTGTGTAACGTCGTCATATAGCTCATGCAGCTCGTGCTTCATACGTCGCCTATATTCTCCATTAACGCAAACTGGTCCATATATTTTTCTCTCAAATACTCCAACCACTGCCTCATCTGCTTTCACAAGTACCCATGCTTTAGGACCATATAACAACAGGCGTAGTATCATTGTCTTGTAGAGTGTAATCTTCGTCTTTCGAGAGGTGGCCTTGTTTCCAAACTGCCCACTTAGTCCAAAGTAGCATCTGTTTGCCAGTATTATTCTTCGCTTTATCTCAAAACTGGTGTCATTCGTTTCTGCTACGGCGGTGCCGAGGTAGATAAAGTTACTGACTATCTATCTCAAAGTTGTGGTTCCCAACTTTCTTCATTTTCTTTATCTGCTCGGTTGTACAAGGCGTTTTGGATGTTGATACCATCCATTTCGTCTTATCTCCATTTACTGCCAGACCCATTTTCACTGAGTCTCTTTCGATTATTTCAAAGGCTGCAGTTACTACTTCCGGTGATCGACCTATGATATCGATGTAGTCGGCATAGACGAGTATCAGCAAGTATCATCCTGCAGAGTCTGACTTGAAATACCTTTGAACGTAAAGGAGTATCGAAGGCGGCTTTGTAGTCAGTAAAAAGATGGTAGCTGTTAATTTGTACTTCTCGGGTCTTGTCCAGTATTTGGCGCAGTGTGAATATATGGTCTAGGGTGGATTTACCAGGTCTAAGGCCGCATTAATAGGGCCCAATTTTCTCATTGACTTTAGGTTTTAATTTTTCACAATACGCTCCTCTGTAGTTGGCACATTCCGTCTTGTCTCCTTTCTTGTGTACGGGACATAGTAGGCTGAGGTTCCAATCTTCGGGTATGCGTTCTTCTAGCCAGATTGCGCAGATAAGCTGATGCATACGCCTTATCAGCGTGTCGTTTCCGGTCTTAAATAGTTCAGCGGGTAACCCGTCGGCTCCTGCTGCCTTGTTGTTCTTTAGTCGGGACCTCATCTGACCTCATTCTGACTGGGAGGTAAACATTCTATACCATCATCAGGGATTGGTTCTGCGGTATCCTCTTCGCCGCCAACATCGGACACTAGCAGTTGGGTAAAATGTTCTTTCCATATCCTCAGCATGTTACTTGTGTCAATTACCAGATTCCTTCTTCGTCTCTGCAGGAGGATGTGCCTGCACCGAAGCCATCGGTTTGATGTTTAATTCTTTAGTAAAATTTTCGAACTTCATTCTGACTCCTATACATCTCAATTCGCTCACACGCACGTCTTTCCATTTCTTTTTTCTTTCTGCGGAATAGACGTTTGCTATGTGCAATGAGGAGTGCACATCCTTTATTATGTCTCTTGCTTGGTTTGGGTCAGACAGCATGACTAAACAGCTAATTGAAAATACTAAAAGTGAAGTGGCGCACACCTGGGACCCAGTCCAATCGGATGACACACCTACAAAGGGCTTGTCGGGATGCCTTACCCGTTTCGATGCCTTACCCTCCTGTCTCGATTGTGACAGGGAGATTATCAGTCTCCAGTAGTCCACCAGACTTTAGCGATGTGGTCGATAGTTCCTCAAGCAAGTGTTGAGCAACAACTGCTGAGTCGTCTCCTGATTCCCCAACCCCACCGCTTCAGTTCAGTTTCAACTTGTTGAATCTGTAGGATACAACCACTTCAGGCTTGTTGAGGCCTGCGAGACAGCCGGAGTTTAGTACGAATACTGCATGTCTCCGGTCACCACCAGCCTCATCCAATTTACCAATCTTCCAGTCGATGGTGGAAAGATTGAAATTATATTCCCTTAGTCTTCCAAGTATCGTTTCAGGATCTGAGGGAATCCTTGGTATCCATGCATGCGCCATTGGTCGAGAAGGAATATCTTCCTTCTTGACTAAATCTAGTGCTGCACCTGATCAGATCTCACAAACCTTTTTTTGCGCACAACGATACATTTCAATTGAGCGTTGATCACCGAAGGCAATTAGTCTGTGTCGGCCCCGTTACCAGCCTGCATCGTCACAAACTAGAGGAGACCCAGGAAAAGGAAATTCCGCAAGGGCATCGGAGTATACTGATGATAGTCCATTGACTATACCACTCCAATTATTCTTAGGTATGCAGCCCTGTTCTTCTCCCTTGTCGACAACTGACATCACCAAACTGTCCCTAGCGACGTTAGCAAAGGTTCTAAGACCCATCTTACTATTGTTCGCCCTAGTTCTTTTAGGCATGGGATATCCTCCAGGTGTCCGCAGCCTTTTGACTAACTGCGGTGAAGTTTCCGAATTTAGACGTGTAGTCTTTAGGGTAGCCTGTGCAGCGAATTCCCGAGCTCAATTTTGTGAGTCTCTCTCCCTATTAATGAGAGTCTTAGGATCATTCGCACCAAGCCTCTCAATAAACCTGAGAGCGATGTGTCTTCTATTATACCACCCTCTTAAAGAGCGTATTGGTTTGCCGGGGAAGGCCGAAGGTCTAGGCAAATTATAGGCTTGCGGAGATAGAATAGGTTCGGCCTTGTCTTTAAGACTCGAAACTGGTGTATTCGTGAAAAGCTCCTGCTGACAAGTCGTATGTCGGCCAGTGGAGCCTGGAGCAGCCGCTCCACCAGTCGAGGATCCAGGAGCAGACAACATGCTTCGGCCAAAAATAATGACCTATTACGAGTTACGGAAAAATTCTTGTGGAACGAAATAACAAAACCGTCTGCTCCACTCGACGGTTCAAACCAGGATGCACCTTTTAAGTGAGGTCATGCGGACAGCTGAGTACAATTTTTTTTTTTTTGTTTAGATTTTCCTGTAAATCTAAATGTCAAAAGCTTGATAACACTGCTGTGATTTTTTTTTTAATCTTGAGGGAATGTTCTTTTTGATCCGATATTCACCACATAAGCAACAAAACAGTGTTATAAGGATGAAAGTGCGAATATAAAACACATTTGAAGGAGATAAGTTGTAAAACAAAGTTTATTTGTAAAACCACTTTGACATTTCAATTAACGGCATTCGCCACCCAAGGTAGTTTCTTTGGGGGTAGAATTTTGTTGTTGTGCTAATGACCCTACCTCTTAATTGTACCATGCTATAAGCCTAGTACTGACATCGACTAATCGGCAGAACAACTGTCAAAACGCATTTTAAAAAATGGTGACGAAGAAAATGCGTAGAAGTGGTACTGAGTTCCATGAGCAAAATAGTAGGTACATGTCGCTGCTCCAATACAAATTCCGCTCGAATTAATTGCCAATGTATTTAAATGCTCACGAAATGAGCACCAATCAACTCTGCTTCAATGTTGTTGCCTTTGTTGTTTGGAGGTGGGGTGGGGATAGAAATTCCCACTCTTCTGTCAAACTTATGCACACTGTCAAATTGACATTTTAGTTTTTATCTGCATTGACACGTGAAGCAGCCACAAAATTAAGAGATTTGTGATTACAAACGTATGAATTAAAACGTTAAAAATGTGAAAAAATAAACAAAATGTTGAAAGAACTTTTAAATCTAAACAAAACATTTGACATAAGAGTGTATTTGGATACATCTCTGAAATTGGAAAATTTTATCAGCTGAGCTTATGGCGTGATCTTAAATCTACCTAGGAAACGCCAATAGTTTCTCTGTGTGTAGCTGTCAAATGTTGTTGGCATATAAATGGTAACCGGTACATAAATAGCCATAGCTACCACAACACTAGAGCTGTCAAAATATGCTTAAGAAAACAGTGAAAAATTCTTAAACGCGCGTATTTTTAGGCAAAATTTGCAATATTAAATGTATTTATGGCAAACTAATTGTGTTGCAAATCAAAGTATGAATGCTAAAACATCGTTAAATCGTATAATCCATTAATACCGAAACATTTTCAAGCCGGAAATTTGATAGCAAACAAAAAGAATTTTCTTCGCTTGGCTGTTCTGGTGTTGTGTGTGGCTGTGTAAAAGAGAACTATTGGAGGTGGTGGTGGCTAGTTCGCATTTTTTACTTATGCCGCGCGAGTTCCCTAATTAATTGGCTAAGTATCGGAAAGTTGTAGCGCAAAGTGACAATTGAGTGACGATTTGGACAAAGTTATGGCTTCCGACGACTTTGATGTGGAATTATTTGAAACGCGTTTGGAAGGTCTCAAAGATACACAGGATGGTATACAGCAAATGTCAGCGTGGTGTTTGAAACAGCGTGCACATCACAAAAAAATTGTTGCCAGTTGGTTGAATGTTTTCAAAAGAGGTATGTCAACAAAATATTTGTGTAAAGGATATATGAAATGTTATTTGAAATATATTGCCCCTGTGAAACTGTAACTTTGATATTTTACCACACACAGTTGCATGTAACATAAAAGCACAATTTGCTGAAGGGACAAATGTTTTATTGAAACAAAATACATATCTATGAAACTAATAAAACTATCATTTAGTGTTTTATATTAAATTATAATTGATTGCCATACAATATGTCCAAGTGAACTAGTCTGTCGTTTTACTGCATTTTAAAGAAATTTGCATTGTTTGAACTGTTGTTATTCCTTTAGAGAAATTTGCGGATAATGTAGCATAACTTAAGGCGGAGTTGTTTATGAAAATGCTATAATAGGGCTTCTGTGCTAACTTCCCATTAGAATCTGTTACTTTTTCAAATGAGTGATGTTTTCTTTCTTATATTTTAATATGTCACATACACGGATTGAAACGGAATATGTACGAAATGAAAGCCACCGTAAGGCTTAGCGGCTGGGATCGAATCCTGGCGAGAACATCCAAACAAAGTTTTTAGCGTTGATTATACTTTTTCCAATGAAGGCCACCGTAGCGCAGAGGTTAAAATCCTGGCGAGATCGGTTCAAACCCTGGCGAGGGGTGTTTTTCCTTTGCTAATGCTGGCAACATTTGTGAGATACTATGCCATGTAAATGTGAGAAGTTGTCCCCTATTCCTTGGTGGAATGTTCATATGCAAAATTTGCATTTGCATACTCTTTCTTATGCTGACTGGCGATTATTGTAAGTTATTCAGCTATGTTAAAACGTGTTTACTATGTTATTTCCCTGTGACAAACCGTTGGCTTAAAAATGCTAACAATTTGAATCTAGCAGCAATCATTGTTATAATGGAATGAACGATTGAATGGCCATGTAGAAAATAAAATCATGTAAAATCTATTCACAACTACTTTTCGCAGAACCTTCTCTATTGAAAATATCACACAATAGGTTGTTGTTGTTGTAGCCACGGTATAGGTATATAGTTTTCTTCTAAGATCCTTAGGCTACCTCCGCCAGAACTAGCTCTAGGAATCTGGCCGTTTCAATTGGAGTTGTGCATAGTGGTTCTGCAGTCAGATTAGTAGTTTTTTCCGAAAATTTAAAGTTGTGATTTTGTTTCACAGGGTCCATGCAGGGCAGGGTTTCTCCAAACCTTCAGCGTTATGCGTTCAGTTTGCTTCACCTCTTTCTCATCATCTGCTATTGGTGTTGGGCGTCCACCAAGGACTTTGTTCGGCTGATTGGGTGAAGTCGCGTTGGTTACAGAATCCTGATGGATATCCTGAAAGCATGTTCTTTATGAGAAGATAGGTGATGTGTTATTGCATCGCGTCCCTAAACGTCCAGATACTCTTCCTGGCAAGTCTCAGTCGTTGTTGTTTTAGCATTGTCTTGTACACTGAGGCGGCAGCCCTTGCCGATGAAGGAATTCTTCGGGCCAATCCGATACGTACAACCGGCTGTCATGGGATTGCAGATCAGTCGTTGGTTCGAGTGATTTTGATCGCGGCTGCTATAAAGCGCTGTAGTTGCTGCACCCAGCACGGCATAACTATGGGCACCAAACAAGTTGGAACTTTGAGTTCCGTTTTTGTGGTTTTCATCGGTGGTATGCTCCATACGCAGTGAGAGTGCCTATAATAATGATAAGGTGAGTTATTGGCACCTTTTAATAAACAATGGCCACCGTGGCGCAGATTTTAGCTTGTCCACCTATGGCGCCCCAATCGCAGAGGTTTGCCTATGACGCTGAACGCCTGGGTTCGAATCCAGGTGAGATCATCTGAACAAATGTTCAGCGGTGGTTTTCACTCCTAATGCTGGCAACATTTGTGAGGTACTATGCCATGTCAAAACTTCTTTCCAAAGAGGAGTCGCATTGCGGCACGCCGTTCGGATTCGGATATAAGACGGAGAATCAGACAGCACTCATTGATATGTAAGAAGCTTGCATCTGTTCCCTAAAGGAATGTTCATGGGCAAATTTTTTATATTATGTGAGATCATCTGAACAAATGTTCAGCGGTGGTTTTCACTCCTAATGCTGGCAACATTTGTGAGGTACTATGCCATGTCAAAACTTCTTTCCAAAGAGGAGTCGCATTGCGGCACGCCGTTCGGATTCGGATATAAGACGGAGAATCAGACAGCACTCATTGATATGTAAGAAGCTTGCATCTGTTCCCTAAAGGAATGTTCATGGGCAAATTTTTTATATTATGTTTCTATTAGAGCTTGACAGCATCCTTACCTCTACATGCAAATTGTGTCTTAGCACAACAACAATCTTTGCCTCCTTGTGGAGCTGTTCCATATGAGAACTGAGGAGACTGCCCGTCGCAATTCGTAGAACAGCAATCTAGGAGGTCTGAATCTTATTCCACTGCGTGTTTCTCAACTGGCTGGGCAATTGTTTTGTATGTAGTCAACAAGATTTTTTGTTGTTGTTGTAGCCACATTTTCATGTGAAGGTGGCGATCCTCGTCAAGCTCCCGTAGGTGAGCAAGCTAGTTCCGGTTCAAAGGAACTTGAAAATTTTAATCGGACTGCATTCATTGATATGTGAGAAGTTTGCCCCTGTTCCTGTTGAATGATCATGGGGAAAATTTGCAATTTTTGCCGGTGCCGCACGGCCTCTCACTGAAACACTCCGCTCGATACCGCTGATTGTCCGCGACTGCCGTTGCATCTTCTCCGTATGGAGTATTCCACTATCCACAACTTGTGGACGCGCCTGGTTGCTCGCAGCTAAGCTTCTCGTAACAACAATGAACACCACACAGATTGGACCTCAATATTCCAGCCTGAGCAACGCTAACAGGTTTCTTTGTCAGCACCCGGAGTGCTTCCGGCAAGTGAGTTGTGGGTCTTGTCTTGTTTCTACTTGTGGCTATGGCAAAAATTGCAGTAGCATGTGTGGACGACCAGGAAAAGAGGGGTCTGAGTCGAGTGGGTCTGGCTTGGCAGTTAAGTAGGCGACGTGTGTAGTGTGGTCCCTGGTCACAATCGGGACATACATCCAGCACATCGGTATCAATCCTTGCTCTGTAGGAGTTGAGGCGGCAGCATCTGGCGGATCGTAATAGAGGCAGAACTACTCAGGTTTGCCGGGGGAGGGCAATTTTTCAGTTGCAATGGGCGACGGTCGTTCTCCAAGAACCACATTCAGCCGGTAGCTTTCACCGCATCTGCTTGAATGTAGTCTAGAACCGCATGATATGCCGCTTGATCTAGAGGTTCTTTCTTGTAGCGCTGAACATCACGCTTTAGCTCATGTAGATCTACCTTAAGCCTTATGGGCGATGGATACCTATCCGCATACATCACGATCTAAACCTTGACACCCTCTGTTTCAGTCAATGGGGTTTCGATTTTGGTGTGGCGTACAAACTAATATTTCGCGGTACAACGTTTTAAGCCTGGCCAAAGAAAACTTCACTGACGAATCATATGACTTGGATATGTGATGATGGAAACCGCTGGAAACCGTCTGAGCTACTGACTAGAGAATGAATATCGCTTTATACAATTCTCCCTAAGCTTAAACCTTTCCTAACTTCAGTAGCTGCATCACTTTGATCATTTTCCGGATATCCGGAACATTAAGTTTTTTAGTTTCAGTGTAAGGATTCCGTCGGAGCCCATCGCCTTGGGCGGCTTGGCATTGCAGATGACATGTCATAAGTGACGAATGTCTATGCTTTAAGACCCATTACTCTCGGGATGCTCAATAAATTGAGGATTGAGCAATCTCGAACGTTTCTTTGGATCAGCCAATGCCACGTCAACAGAGATTCGAGAATGACTTGGAAGTATAGCTTGTCATTACATTACTGGCATCGGCCCGCCACGGGATAGCTGTGAGCACCACACAAGCTGGAACATTGAGGTCCGACCTGTGTGGCGTTCACTACTGTCACGAAAAGCTTAGCTGCGAGCTACCGGGCGCGTCCACAGGTTGCGGATAGTGGAATGCTCCACCCGGTGTAGCTGTAACTGCAGTCGGGAACAATCAGCGGTATCGAGTGGAGAGTCTCAGTGAGAGGTCAGATGGCACCGGCTCTTGCCTACGATGCTCGATATGACAAGGCGGTTATTGGCGCCTTTAAATAACCAATGGCCACCCTGTTCCCGCGGCGTCCACAGTTTGTGGATAGTAGAAATTTTGTCTTTAGAGAAAATTTCATAGAAATTTTCAGCAAAGTCTTGGATAGACGAAACCCTAGTATTGGCATCTGGGTGATTATGTTACACGGATGGATCAAAGCAAAAGGACTGAGTGGGCCTTGGGGTCTACATTGAGAACCCAGGGACTGAGATCCGTTTTCGACTGCCTGGTCATAATACGGTCCTGCAGGCGGAGATACGGGCGATCACGGAATGCGTGAAGTGGTGTGGTGCTAACGCGAGGACGTCAAGTGTGAACATCTTTTCCGATAGTAAAATTGCCATAAGGACAATAACAACCAGGAAGCAGATTAAAATACATATCGTTTGGTTGCCTGGCCATAACGGAGTAAGGGGGAATGAAATGGCAGATGATTTGGCGGTGAAGGCCAGAGGACTGTTGTCAATAAACTTGGTTAACCGGAAGCTTTTCGTGTCGACGCAGTCCGAGTTAAGGTCGTGGGGGGACGAATGTGCATGTAACATTGTGGAACAGCGAAACGGTTGGTATCACGGCGAAAATCCTATGGGGGGATCCAGATCGTGAGAAGACGAGGCTTTTACTAAAAGGAAGTAAGAAGGAGGTCAGTATAGCTATTGGTATCATGACGGGACACAAGACTACGAGCTCACTTATGTAAAATCGGTGCGGCAAATGCGGGGAAGATGATGATACGTTGGAGCATTTCTTTTGTCATTGCCCGGTTTTCGCGTCTAACAGATACCAGCACTTTGGTTGGGAAGTGGCATAGAAATTTTTCTCCTCCCTTAGGAGAATATTTTAATTTCGTGCTGTAATTGGTACCATTTGCTATTTTCTTTATGGGTTGAGCTAGAGGCCCGAAATTTGGTATATATTGGGTTGCCCAAAAAGTAATTGCGGATTTTTTAAAAGAAAGTAAATGCATTTTTAATAAAACTTAAAATGAACTCTAAAATATACTTTTTTCTAAAGCAAGCTAAAAGTAACAGCTGATAACTGACAGAAAAAAGAATGCAATTACAGTGTCACAAGCTGTGAAAAAATTTGTCAACGGCGACTATATGAAAAATCCGCAATTACTTTTTGGGCAACCCAATAAAGGTTAAGGGATAGAGCTCGAATTCCGAAATTTGGCTGGTGCAAAATAATGGGGGTAGAAAGAATTTTGTCTTTAGCAAAAATTATCCGTTGCCTGAGTTGCTAGCGTGGTCGGCCTAACCGTGTGGGGTTTGTGGATTAATTTCGTCTAGTTTTTGTTGTTGTTAAAATGTGTTTTACACTCAAGTGGCAGCCGGTCAATCTGGTATGTTCAACCGGTGTTATGAGTCCTTGGTGGCACTAAATTGATTGGAGGCCTAACTAGCTCTTGACGGTCACTCTTGGGTGTGGCTTCATCCCATCAATCTAGCCCTAAAGGACTGCAACAATTAAAAAATGCAAACACAACAAACAAAACTAAGCAAAGCCAACACACACTTATGAACGAGGGGTAAGATGTTTTACCCTGGCCGCCCACCCTGCCATGGCCGCGAAGGTAATCCCTTCAGTCTCTGCGACCCCATAATCCGCCTCACTTTTCCACTTACCTTTCACTTCATCACCCCATTATGGTAAAATTTAGCACATCATGTTCTTTAAAATGACAATTATATTATAAATTTGTTAATTAAACAAGAGGCTAACCATAAATACATAAATAAACATTCCTCAAGCTATATGATGTTCATTACAAAAAAAAATAGTAAATATGACAGACAAAAAAAATATATATATATATAAACTAAGAACCTTAACGCCTAAGAAGCCAATATTAAACACTGAAATTACACGAAATCACTAATGGCGACAATTTCGAATTCCGGACTATGTATTCATAACCCTCAATGCCACCGGAGGCGGTTATTCTAACCTGACTAGGATTTGAAGAAGCTCCCTAAAATCTAACAATCAGAATTAAAACGTATATTGCCTAACCACGGTAACCTCAAGTTCTGAACACTTAACCAGACGCGATTTGGCCAAAGACAAAAAAAAAACAAGAATTAGATTTCTATACGTTACAAGTTTAACTTTGGCTTGGCTAGCCTAAATAATTTCTAAAACTTAATCATAGCCTTATCTAAATATTCAATTATATTGTTCTTTTTTTTTTCTGGTATCGTTAAACATATAAGATCTTTTCCTCGATTGCTGCTGTACTTTCTCCTCTTTTCGCGTCTTAAAATATGATTTACTGATGCCTAGACAGTTATCACAACTTCGTTCCAGCCGGGTTTTTTTTTCTCTAACAAAGTTCCTTTTTCAAATTGTTGAGAATAAAATTGTTACCTGATTTCCAGGAATTTGTAGTCAGGAGGATTCGAACGGGGTTTACCAAAAAAATAGTACGCTGGTCACCACCTTTGCCCTGTCCCAGATTGTGACCAGCTTCTCTTGTTATTTTCGCCTCCTGAATTGATTATCCCAGGGCATCAATCGATGTCGTTTCAATATTCAGTCTCGACTAATGAGGCACTACTGGGAATAAAAATCAAATTAACCTCAAGTCGAATTTAAAACAAAACTTCAGAGCGCACCTGATTTCCACCAAAAAAAATAATTATTTTGATGTGACCGGCTGTTCAATTCTCACACTTTATCAGCTTACTTATATGCACTTTGAGTTATAAGTAACCAAAGCAAACTATTTCCTTTTTATAATTTTGGTACAAAACACCACAGTTCAAAATTTGATCTATGCGCACTCGCAACTAAAAGTTCTGCCTTATTCGGCTTTTGAATTCAAAATGGCTTGATCATCATCTTAGCAAGCTGGGCTTGGCTCAACCACTTCCATATTAGCCATCTTATCGAAACCTTTCCATTAAAACCTATTCTATTTATCCCTTTTTAGGTAGCTACTAACTATCTCCCTCTTAATTAATCTCTCTTACCCCGCCCTCTTATGTTACCCTTAATCTCTTATTTTAAACGTATAACAAATTTTAAATTCATTCATAAGATTCGGTGGTCCATCTAAATACAACGTTTACACTAACAAAAAACTACAACTACCCTTTCTCTCAGTTACATGGTAACCCTCAGTACTCTTTCATGCAACTGCGTATGTCAATGTGATTTGCCATTTGCGAGAAAAAACCCATAGAAGCACGCCGCCAAAAAATAATATTTTATACTAAATCAAGAAACAAGAAATTATTAAACGTTCCGGAGACAATAGGAGCCTGGTGGCTTGAATTTCCGTCTCATTGTCCACCACGCACCAAGATCAATCAACACCATATCACATAGCTTTGGGTAATTAATCGACAAAAGTGCATCAAATAGAGGGCCTAAACACTTGCCATGGTAAAGGCAAATTACCCAAAAACCGTGAGCCAAAGGAATCATGGTAATTTTGCACATCATTATTTGCCTTCAACTGCTCCCAACATCCAAAGGTGTGTAAATCATAAAAAAAAACAGTGGCCAAAGAAACTTGCGCACATGCTGTGGTGCAGGGCCGTATCGAGGGTTCAGGCGCCCGCAACAAAACTCCTGGCCTTCTGAGTTTACGAGAAAAGGGCTGGTGTGCGGGTGTATGTCCGGCTTTGTTAGTTAGTGTTCGTATAATGAAACGTGGGGAACACTCACCCCTGAGATTCCTGTAGCCGGGCATTACAATCTGCTTAGGGAAGTAATCCTTACATCACATGCCATAAGTGTTTTACTTTGTGATTCTTTTTTAGGTCTTCGGTGAGTTAATTGGCTATCATGCACTGCGTTGGATATTAAAACAGACTTCACCAGTGAACAAGGGTTAAAGTCATCAAAGTGTCACTCCACTCATGCGTAAGCTTTTGTACCAGTAGTTAGTTAGCCTGTTGTTATGTGGAATATACTGTACTGTATAGCCTTATGTACTGTATAAACTGTTGCAATATTATTCCATCCAGTGATCAACTATGAACTGTATTCATATCATATCTGGATCCTTTATATAGTAGTGCCAATTCTTTGCCATCTGGATGTTCATGGTCAATATTATTGACTCCGAATCTAAACGGTGTGTCGATAATCCTCTTCTAAAATTTCGTTAACAATTGAGACACAACAACGTTTTCTACGTGCAAAACAAAAAAAAACAAGCATCACACATAATCTAAAGCTAAGTGTGTATAATTGTTTCAATAATCAACTTTTGCTTATCCTAATATTGCACGTATTTTATCACAGATGGGAGGTCTTCCATTATTGCACTAACTTTTTAGATCCTTTGAATGGTATATACCGATGGATTTCCCCTGCATTGATTCAACCTCGTACATATTATTTCCTACCGGTTTTACTATTCTACATTTTAGAAATTTTCTGCAGAATTTGGCGTTTATTCCTTTCTGAAAATCACTTAGCACAGTGTTACGCCTAAAAACCTCTTGACCCGGCAAAAAATTAACATTTCTAGCACGTAGGTTATATCTTTTCGAACTTCGTTCATACGCTTCATGCATTGATGTTCGGATCTTTTCACGAATAAGTGACAGTTTGTCACTAGTGGGTAAGTCATTTAATTCATGGTCATCCAGGGACAGAAGTTTCCTTGCGAGCTTATAGTCGGTTCCACTAGAGAATCTGTGCAGACCAAATAATGCAAAGAAGGGTGTCACTCCAGTTGCCGTATGTACTGAGTTCCTTAATGCACATTCAATTTCGGACAAATACATGTCCCAGTCCCTGTGATCTTCTTTGAGGTAAGCCCTGATTGCAGCCAGTACAGACTGGTTTACTCTTTCTGCAGCGTTTGACTGGGGCGAGTACACCGCCGTTCTTAAATGTCTTATCTTGTACGCCTCGATCATTTCTTGAAAAGTTTTCGAAATAAACTGTGACCCGTTATCACTATGTATAACTTCTGGTACCCCAAAAGTATTAAATATTTCTTTGGTAAGGAATTGAATCACGTTCGTGGTTGTCGTCTCTTTCATGGCCTTTAGGAACATAAATTTAGTAAAATGATCTACTACTATAAATACATAGCAGTTTCCTTTCCTCGACCGCGGGTATTTTCCCAAAAAGTCGATATAAATTTTCTGAAACGGCCTTTCTGTGACAACTTCATTGCCTATCTCTGGCATCATGTTAATATTGGAAGATTTTACCTCTTTGCAGACCTGACATGCCCTTATATAGTTCTTGACTTGGACAGTCATACGGGGCCAATAAAAGAAACGGCGGATCCTTTCGAGGGTTTTTCCAATCCCACCGTGTGCAGCGGTGTTTGGATTGTGGCATTTCTCTATAATATCTTGGGTAATACCTTCGGGTACCCAAATTTTCCATTGGTAAGGATCGGTTGGATTAGAATCAAAACCGGTTCTCTTATATATTTTACCGTCTTCGACTTTTACATCTGGTAGTCTCTCAGCATTTTCGGTGACTTGTTTGATGAGCTCGAAATAATCATTGCTTTTGAATTCCTCCGCATCCCAGTTCAAGACTTCAGCATCTATTTCACATACTTCGAAATCTTGAGGCGATCTTGATAACATGTCGGCCACAATGTTGTCTGCGCCTTTTCTGTGTTCTATATCAAAGTTGTAGGCCTGTAATTGAAGGGACCATCTGGCCAGTCTGCCGCTCAAGTCTTTAAGGGTCATTAACCACTTAAGGCTGGCATGATCGGTTATCATCGTAAACGGCATCATTTCTACGTATGGTCGGAACTTTTTTATTGCTAGCACAGCTGCTAGGCATTCCTTCTCTGTTACCGTATAGTTGCGTTGGCAAGAATTCAACTTTTGGGAATAAAAAGCGATTGGATACTCTTGATTCTGATCATTCAATTGAAATAAAACAGCCCCCACTCCATAGTCCGAAGCATCGCACTGTATAAAGAATCTTTTTGAAAAATTCGGGTGCCTTAGAACTGGGGCTGTTGTTAACGCTCGCTTTAAAGTATCAAAGGCTTCGATGGCCTCAGAAGTAATGGTGAATTTGCCGGATTTTTTTAATAGGTCGGTTAATGGTGCGGTAATCGTAGAAAAATCTTTAATAAACCGCCGGTACCACCCAGCGGTACCTAGGAAACTACGAACCTCACGTATGGTCTTGGGAATTCTTATTCTTCTGATTGCCTCTACTTTCTCAGGATCAGTTCTTAATATACCACCTCCAATGATGAAGCCTAGATATTTTAACTCCTGGAAACAAAATTGGGATTTTTTAAGTCCAATTGTCAGGTTGGCATCACTTAGGCAACTTGCTACTTCCCTCAGAAGTCTCATGTGCTCCTCGAAGGTACTTGATATGACGAGCAAGTCGTCCAGATACACAAAAACGTTTTCTTTCAACTTTTGGGGAATAATTTTGTCCATTAGCCTGCATAGACGTTGCGCGGCGTTGCAAAGGCCGAATGGCATCACCCTAAACTGATAGAGGGGTCGGCCTGCCACGGTAAATGCAGTGAGTGGCTTGCTTTGTTCGTCCAACTCAATCTGCCAGAATGCATACTTAAGATCGACGCTGCTTATAAAGTATGTTTCGTCGATTCTGCTGAGTATCCCATCTATATTCTGTAAAGGATATGCATCCTTTACAGTCAACTTGTTTAGTTTGCGAGCGTCCAGGCAAAAACGATTCTTTCCGGGTTTTCGTACGATCGTAGTACGGTTTGACCACGGACTTTCGCTTACTTCTATCACTTCTAACTTCAGCATATTATCTATTTCTTGATAAGTTATCTCTTGTACCGCAGGAGAAATGGGATAGTATCGGTCCTTAAATGGAACCGCATCTTCAACCAGGGTTATCGTATGCTTCTCCAGTGTAGTTTTTCCTAACCCGTGCTCTTCAAAGGTTTTGAAACACTTTATAGCCGAATCTAGTTCCTTTTGTTGCTCTAATGACAAATCATGTGGCTTCATTTTGTGGTCATTTTTGTCTTTAAAGTGATTTTGCAGGTCTTCTATGTTCATTGCTTCTACACCTACTATATCAGGCGCTAGGCCATACGCTCGCCAGAAATCTATGCCCAAATATAGGGGCTGCTCCAAATCTGGACAGAGGTATATCAAAATCTGGTGTATTTGATTATTGTACTCAATATAGATTTTTGCGCTTCCCAGAATTCTGTGTTGGTGGCCACTGGCCGTCTTGACATTGCTTATCATTGGCTGATATTGTAGGTCTAGTTCCTGAACGACTTCGCGACACCCTTTGCCCAAGAAGCTGACTGATGCTCCTGAGTCGAGCAGACCATTAAAACTTTTTCCTTGAATCTTTACCTCTAAGTATATTCGTGGGTCATACTCATTTCGGCATATTCTTTGTACCGCTTCTATGACGTTTCTTCGAGTTCGGCGCCTTTCGCCAAATTTTGATCTAACTTTTTTAATCTTATTTGAAATTTTTTTCGAATTTTCTTTCTCAAATATTCGTTCTCTCACTTCTTTGTAATTTCTCTGTCTCTCATCAAAAGACTTATAATGTCTTTCAGCGGGATTGTACTCGATACTCTTTACTTCAGCGTCTTGAGGTACCGAATCACTTTCTTTCCCTCTTCTCAATATATTTAGTTTACAGGAGTTTCTGATGAGCGTGGGGCTCCTGTCTTCCCCATGCCTCCTTTCCGGTTTTCCTGGCATGCAGGGCATACTGGGGCTGTTACATCTGGCTTGCCACAACGATAGCAGAACAAAGCTCTTTTAGGTGATGGACAATCCATAAATCCATGGCCCTGTAAACGGCAATTCCAACAAGT
This sequence comes from Stomoxys calcitrans, assembly GCF_963082655.1. Taxonomy (NCBI): domain Eukaryota; kingdom Metazoa; phylum Arthropoda; class Insecta; order Diptera; family Muscidae; genus Stomoxys; species Stomoxys calcitrans. The sequence goes on along the minus strand of NC_081554.1, from coordinate 73,396,267 downwards.
CAATTTTTGTCTTGAATATCCTGGGTTGATTCTAATTGCCTCAACCTCTTCATAATCGACATTCCCTTCGTTATCCTCTTGAGAATATACATGGTCATTACTATAAATTTCATTGACTTGTCTTAGGTGTCTATGCTGTTGGAAATCCCTGGGTGCTCTTTTAGGAAACATCCTTTCCGCTTCGTTAGATTCCAAGCGTAGCTGTTCTACCGACGATATATTCATTGGGTAAATAATTTTGCCTATGCTCTCTTTAATGTTTCTCTTCAATATCCTTATCATGTCATATTCCGATATGGGCTGTATTAATGTCGATCTGATCTGGCACATATTGTGGAAATACGAGTCTACTGACTCATTCATTTGTTGCTTGCGTTCCACTAGGTCTCTCATAATCTCGCAGTTACTTGTAGTGTTCTGATAACGGCTGCGTAAAGCGTGTTTAAGCCCAGGCCAATCACAAAATTGTCTCGTTTTAACCCCTAGCCAAAACCATTCTTCTGCCTGTCCAGATACCAAAACATGGAAATCTCTTAATACCTCACTCCACGGAATCTTATACTGTTCTTGAAGATGCTCAAGACGAAATATGAAAGTATCAATACTCATTTGCCGGGTGTTTCCGTTAAAATTTAGTCCAAACTTGTCTATTCTAAGTTTTAGAGTCTCGTTATCTCTTCTCATTAAGGGCATATTATCCCGTGTACTCTCAGAAAAATAAGTTGGCGTATTATCACTTCTGTGGTTATTACTGTTAAAATGACCTAATTGGAGATTTTGACTGCCCGATGGCAACCCTAAATCTTCATTTCCATTTTCCTGTCCATTGTGTACGGGATTTGAAAAGGTTGGATGACTTCTCCCATCTGGCCGTTCATCAATGTTGTTCACCAACACATTGCCTCGGTTGTCATTGTCTCCTCTACTACGAGTCAATTCCTGAACCGCTGTTGCCAAATCTCCAATGGTCTTCTTAACATCAATCATTTCATCTCTAACCATCTTCTTTACTTTATCCTCCAAAACCCTTTGTATAGCCAAGGCCTGACCTATTTCTATGCCCCTCATATTGGGGTCCATGTTTCCATTAGTCTCGGGGGTATTTACTGGCTGACTTCTATTCTGGCTATTACTGGAAGTGGTCGCCGTATTCTGCGGTGCTAAGTTAATGCTTCCTGAGAGATCCCTCACTTGATAATCTTCATTCCTAGATGTATTCGCCATGCTGTTAACTCTTTTCTTATATTTTCTCCTTTTCGGTATAACATATGATGAGTGGTTTAGGTCAAAAGCTACTTGTCTTATCCTTTTTCTCGTGGCCGATCTCGTTTGAATATTCATTCCTTCCAAAGAAACAGAGTGCCTAATATCTTTAATGGATTGTAATCCGTTGCCTTAATCTGATCTAGATGGTTCCCTCTTTCGATGTAATTCAAAATCACGTTTTGTACAAAAATTTTAAGTTAAAATTTCATTTTCGATATTATATAAATTCTCTAAACCAGATTTGTTGATAAAAAAAAATTCTTTGTATCCTATATAAATCTTCAAATCTGGGGTGATGGTTGTAAATGGTAGTGTTGCGGTAAAACTTAAATCATGCTGGCCCTCTGCGTGCAGAGCGTTCTATTGTGTGTTGGAAATCAATCTTACTGTAAACGGAACATTATCTAACAATTCACATTTGCTCACTTTGACGATTTTTTATTAATCGCCCTGATCAACAACTTCTCCTTATCGGTACTACAAACTTCAAGTCTCCAACCCTGAATGGCTACCGTTGGTAAAATTCTGTTAATTCGCAAATGAAATTTCAAGCTGAAACTATTTACTTTAATATAACATGCAAATACAGTCCATTGGTCTATTGGGTCTAATAATCTAGAACTCCTAAGAAATTACCAACTTACTGTAAGGCATAATCTATCCACTTCTAAGATAATGTGAGCTTAGTCAGCTCCTGTCGTACATCTATCACCAGAGTTATCTTCTCTGTAACGGCTACGAACTGTACTGACTAAAGATCATATAATCCCACAAGTCTTCCAGGTCTATTGCATACTTTATTAGTCTATGTACTGTGTCTCGCTGTTATACACTTTATCATTTTCTATCGTCGGCTGATAAGCCGAAATGCTTTCGATTGGGCGCCATATTGTTATGAGTCCTTGGTGGCACTAAATTGATTGGAGGCCTAACTAGCTCTTGACGGTCACTCTTGGGTGTGGCTTCATCCCATCAATCTAGCCCTAAAGGACTGCAACAATTAAAAAATGCAAACACAACAAACAAAACTAAGCAAAGCCAACACACACTTATGAACGAGGGGTAAGATGTTTTACCCTGGCCGCCCACCCTGCCATGGCCGCGAAGGTAATCCCTTCAGTCTCTGCGACCCCATAATCCGCCTCACTTTTCCACTTACCTTTCACTTCATCACCCCATTATGGTAAAATTTAGCACATCATGTTCTTTAAAATGACAATTATATTATAAATTTGTTAATTAAACAAGAGGCTAACCATAAATACATAAATAAACATTCCTCAAGCTATATGATGTTCATTACAAAAAAAAATAGTAAATATGACAGACAAAAAAATATATATATATATAAACTAAGAACCTTAACGCCTAAGAAGCCAATATTAAACACTGAAATTACACGAAATCACTAATGGCGACAATTTCGAATTCCGGACTATGTATTCATAACCCTCAATGCCACCGGAGGCGGTTATTCTAACCTGACTAGGATTTGAAGAAGCTCCCTAAAATCTAACAATCAGAATTAAAACGTATATTGCCTAACCACGGTAACCTCAAGTTCTGAACACTTAACCAGACGCGATTTGGCCAAAGACAAAAAAAAAACAAGAATTAGATTTCTATACGTTACAAGTTTAACTTTGGCTTGGCTAGCCTAAATAATTTCTAAAACTTAATCATAGCCTTATCTAAATATTCAATTATATTGTTCTTTTTTTTTTCTGGTATCGTTAAACATATAAGATCTTTTCCTCGATTGCTGCTGTACTTTCTCCTCTTTTCGCGTCTTAAAATATGATTTACTGATGCCTAGACAGTTATCACAACTTCGTTCCAGCCGGGTTTTTTTTTTCCCTAACAAAGTTCCTTTTTCAAATTGTTGAGAATAAAATTGTTACCTGATTTCCAGGAATTTGTAGTCAGGAGGATTCGAACGGGGTTTACCAAAAAAATAGTACGCTGGTCACCACCTTTGCCCTGTCCCAGATTGTGACCAGCTTCTCTTGTTATTTTCGCCTCCTGAATTGATTATCCCAGGGCATCAATCGATGTCGTTTCAATATTCAGTCTCGACTAATGAGGCACTACTGGGAATAAAAATCAAATTAACCTCAAGTCGAATTTAAAACAAAACTTCAGAGCGCACCTGATTTCCACCAAAAAAAATAATTATTTTGATGTGACCGGCTGTTCAATTCTCACACTTTATCAGCTTACTTATATGCACTTTGAGTTATAAGTAACCAAAGCAAACTATTTCCTTTTTATAATTTTGGTACAAAACACCACAGTTCAAAATTTGATCTATGCGCACTCGCAACTAAAAGTTCTGCCTTATTCGGCTTTTGAATTCAAAATGGCTTGATCATCATCTTAGCAAGCTGGGCTTGGCTCAACCACTTCCATATTAGCCATCTTATCGAAACCTTTCCATTAAAACCTATTCTATTTATCCCTTTTTAGGTAGCTACTAACTATCTCCCTCTTAATTAATCTCTCTTACCCCGCCCTCTTATGTTACCCTTAATCTCTTATTTTAAACGTATAACAAATTTTAAATTCATTCATAAGATTCGGTGGTCCATCTAAATACAACGTTTACACTAACAAAAAACTACAACTACCCTTTCTCTCAGTTACATGGTAACCCTCAGTACTCTTTCATGCAACTGCGTATGTCAATGTGATTTGCCATTTGCGAGAAAAAACCCATAGAAGCACGCCGCCAAAAAATAATATTTTATACTAAATCAAGAAACAAGAAATTATTAAACGTTCCGGAGACAATAGGAGCCTGGTGGCTTGAATTTCCGTCTCATTGTCCACCACGCACCAAGATCAATCAACACCATATCACATAGCTTTGGGTAATTAATCGACAAAAGTGCATCAAATAGAGGGCCTAAACACTTGCCATGGTAAAGGCAAATTACCCAAAAACCGTGAGCCAAAGGAATCATGGTAATTTTGCACATCATTATTTGCCTTCAACTGCTCCCAACATCCAAAGGTGTGTAAATCATAAAAAAAAACAGTGGCCAAAGAAACTTGCGCACATGCTGTGGTGCAGGGCCGTATCGAGGGTTCAGGCGCCCGCAACACCGGCTGCCATGGTATTGAATTCCCTCTAGTGTCTATAGTCTGTCCCTAGTAAAGTGGAAATTTGTCGTCATTTTTTTATTTACATTCTTAAAGTTTTAAAGGTTTAATGTTTATCATTATTTTGAAAAATTTTTTTTTACAGTTCGTGTTGAACATCGTCTGGTTCTGTTTTATTTGGCCAATGATGTCATACAATATAGCAAGAGAAAACGTTTGGAATTTGTTGAAAGTTGGGCTACAGCCCTACAAAAAGCCACCACCATGGTTAGGTATGTATTGTTGTATTATACTTAGCTCATAACACGGTGATTTGAATTTACTTGTTTTATTTATAGAGATGAAAAGGTGAAAAATAAGATACTGCGAATATTTAGCATTTGGGAGCAAAGGGAAATTTATAATGAAGAATTTCTGACCGATCTCTGTGGACTGCTTAATATTGCACCGCCGAAAAAATCTCATCCTACCATACCTGATTCTGAGGACTATCAAAATGCCAGCCTCATCACAAGCATACGAGAGTGTGTCGAGCTCTCAGAGATGACAGACAAAAGCTTTAAGAAAATGCCAAAAGCTCCCAATTGTGATATAGAAAGTATCAAACAACATTTAAAAGATAAATCTCATTCGGACGATGTTGAAAAGGAACTCGAAAGATATGCGGCGTACATTGAGGCGTTCAACAAGAATTTGCAAGCTGAAATAAAAAGTCGTAAAATGGTTCTAACTAACTTGGATACGGCGGTAAAATTTTATGCCAACCAAAGGGGAGAAGTTAAGGTTGTTGTCAGTGTAAGTTGGAACAAATTGTATTCAAATTCATAAGCAACTAATTGCAATTATTGTAAATATTTAAGGCCTACAAAAACTTTGGTAGTCGTATAAAACTGGTCAAAAAGAAATTGGATGAAATCACACCGACCTTAGCCAGTCCGATTCCATCGCCGGATGTAAATGCACCGTCGCCGGAACCAGATGCCGATTTGCAGTTGCCAGATGAACAGTCACCAATACCAATGGTAAGTTAGAACAAAATATTTTTGCAAACCAATTATGTGTCGCCTATTCCAAGTCAAAATTTTTGTATTAATTTTACACCTTGATAATTCAGTCTGTCTTTAATACCGTCAGTCTGAACATAGGAAGGGATTAAAAATTGAAAGAATTCAATTTTACTTTTTTATAATTTTCCGTATCTTTCGAGTCCACATTGGCATACGTTATCACAATAAAATCTCAAATACCTATCATTAGGTGTCCATATAGTCCTGATCGGGGCACTTATCTTTTTGGGGGTAATCGGGGCACTTGCAAATGCAAATTTTGCCCATGAATATTCCACTAAGGAACAGGGGCAAACTTCTCACATATCAATGAGTGCAGTCCGATTCAAGTTTAAGCTCAATGATATAGGGCCTCATATGGCGAACATGCTAACCTTTGCGCTACGATGGCCTCCCGGGGCACTTATCTTTTAATATAACCGTTTTCACATCTTGCTAGGTCCGTTCCGTAATCATAATCAACTCACCATCACAGCCAGCTCGGAATTCACCTCACGCATATTTGTAGTGAACAATGTGGCTGAAGATTTGGCGGCAGAAAACTTCAGATTTCTTGCAGCGAAATATGAGGCAAGTTCGTTGAGGTAGACGTTCAACCTATCGCAGATGTCAACAATGGGTGGGGGGCCTGAAGCCATGATTGTACAATCGTTCGCATATGATACGATCTGTATGCCATCTGGAGGGGGTGGAATTTAGGATAGGTAAAGGTTAAACAGTGCCGGAGATATCACCCCACCTTGGAGAACTCACTCTACGACGCTTCGACTTCTTATCCCTAAATTCCACAAATGACTGGGGACCACAGATAATTCGCGACCCAGCGTTTCAGGCCTGGCTGGAGGCACGTGTTGGCGATGTCCTCAAATAGTTTGGTATGGAAAAGTTTGGTGTCGAAAGCCTTCGATAAGTCCAGTGCCACGAGGACCGTCCTATCCCGTGGCCTGGGCTGATAGAAGCCACAGCAAATGTGTGCGGTGATGGTATGCGAAGCTGTTGTTGTGCTATGCAGTCTTTGAAATCCATGTTGATGCTCGGCGAATGGAAATTCTGCTATGAGGCTCGGGAGGAGTAATGCCTCAACCGTCTTTGCTACTGGTGAGAGAAGGGAGATCGGTCTGTACGACTACCCCAAACTCGGATCCTTTCCAGGCTTCTGTAGCGGGATCACTCTGCCTATTTTCCAGGCATCGAGAACTATAAGAGTGTTTAAAGACAGGTTGAGGACAGTAGTAAGGTACTCTCGCATCGAGATAAGTGTGAGCACGACACAGGCTAGAACTTTGAGCTCCGATCTGTGTGGCGTTAATCGTTGTCACGAGAAGCCTAAATACCCCGCGCGTCTCCAGGTTGAGGATAGTGGAACGCTATATATAGAGTAGTAGCAACTGCAGTAGCCGACTATTAGAGGTATGGAGCGGAAATTCGCAGTGAGTGCCCGGGCGGTACAGGCTCTTGCATAAATACTGAGTGCCTACGATTCTTGATATCACAAGGCAAGTTATTGGCGCCTTTAATAGCCTGTTTGTCTGTCTCGAAACGAATTTTTCACATCACTCAAGACTTTGTTTAAACTGCAATTAGGAAGAATTTCGATGTATAAGCAGATTTATCAAAGTCAAAAGAGCTTAAAACTCATCAATAATCAATACAAAAAACCCGTCTATATAGACGAAAATAGATCGAAAAAAGAAGCGCAGACGAACGAAAAGCAACTGATCGACAAACAGGCAAATTACCAATGGTAATTATGTTCCCGCCGCGATCGGTCCTTTGAACCGGAACCAGCTGTGATCTCTGGCTTTCCTTTCCATTGCAAAAATTTCCAATCATTTAGCTCGTCTCGAAATAGAAACGAGATAACTGTGACCACGACACAGGCTAGAACTTTGAGCTCCGATTTGTGTGACGTTCATCGTTGTCATCATGTTCCCGCGGCGATCGGTCCTTTGAACCGGAACGAGCTGTGATCTCTGGCTTTCCTTTCGATTGCAAAAATCTCCGATCATTAAGCTTGTCTCGAAAGAGAAACAAACGAAAAATTTTGAAATAAAAAATGTTCGCCCTAACATGCAAAAAAAAAAAAAAAAAATCGGCAAACCCCGGCCGAACCTGGACACATGGAGCAAAAGCGAGAGCTGTCGTTTAGCGTTCGAAGCCGTCAATACCACTTCCAAAAGATGCAAAAATAACACATGTATTCCATGGAAGCTAGGTAGTCACTCGTATAGAAAATAAGTCTATCACTACAAAGAAAACGCATACGGTGAAAGGGAGCAGCTAGTCTGAAAGGTGCTTTCATCAAAGACACTTTTTCGAGGAATATATTCTACATAAGTATGACCTACCAATGGCCCTTGCTACCTCCACACCTAATGTAGTTGAAAAATCTTCTAACCAAAAACGAAACACGTCCCATCGTGGTTGGTGTGTTCTGATTTCTGGCTTTCCCTTTCCATTGGAAAATCTTTGATCATTAAGCTTGTCTCGAAAGAGACGCAGCAAGCGGCCGCTGCGTTAATATCTCGGAACTAGCACATCAGAGGGGGATGTCAGTTCACTGAAGCGGCGAATGGTGTTCTCTCTGAAACCAACCCAATCGGTCTTCTTCTGATTGCTAGACGTCCTGCGCTCAGAGGACGACCTGTCACAGGTCGAAGTGATCGACTCTTGAAAACTTTTGCCGAGGATGATTTGTTCTGTCTGCAGGTTGCTAGGCGCCTCGCTCGGTGACCTTAGGTCCATTGTATTTGCCCTTGAAAAAAGATAAGATTAGAGGACATCACGTTCCTGTGGCGATCGGTCCTATGCGATTGTGGCTACAACTACAACAACAATAGAGGACAAAGCCGGACAATGACGAAAGAATTGTAGCAATGAAATAGGTGTTCACCCATAATCCTGGGTATTCTCCCCGATATCGGACAGAATGAAGCAAAAGGTGTTTAACCATCTTCAACTCGTCCTCGTTACCATAAACGCTGTCTTCTCAGTTCTCACGTGGACTACCCCCATCAGGGGACAAAGATCCTAGCCGTGCGAAAACATAACTTCATGTTATCCAAATCATTATCTTGTGGATAGGTATCCCCTGCCGCCCAGAAGGCTTAAGGGTGATCTACATACATGGTGTTGTTGTATCCTAGAGATGAGTTAGCTTGTTTCGGTCCGTAGGATCGATCGTTGTGGGAACGTGATGTCCATTAGTTATTTAAAGGCGCCAATACAACTCGCCTTGTAATATCGAAAATCATAGGCACTCAGTGTTTGAGCAAGAGCCGGTGCCGGGCGGCCTCTCCGTTTATGAAGCATTCGACTATCCGCAACATGTGGTAGCTCTCAGCTTATCTTTTCGTAATAACTATATATGACCATCACACAGATCGGAGCTCAAAGTTTTAGTCTGTAGTGTTCATAGTTATCCCCTGCCGGGATTTAGAGTGAGAGGTTCAGCTCTATAAGAGAGAACCTCTAGATCAAGCGTCATATTAATCGGGTCTGGACAACTCTCATACAGATACGGTAGCAGATGCGGTGAATAGCTACCTGATGAATGTGATACTTGGAGAACGACCACCTCCTACAGAGCAAGAATTGATGCCAACATGCAATATGTGTGTCGCGACTGTGTCTTGGAATTAAAAGAAAGAAGCTTTTTTCATTCGTAATCTACTCCTTCGTAGCTTTCTTTTTATATCTATATTGCGTTTGTTAACAAGGAATAAAATTTGCAAGACCCCGTAGGTCCTTCCCGTGTTTAATTTTTAGGCATATTTTTCGTATTCTACTCGACAATACCTTTCATTTGATACCCATATTGCCTAGGTTGGACCGTTTGCCCTCAAGGAAGGTTTTTTGCCCCTAGGGGACCCCGGAGCCTTTGCCCCCAAAACTGCAGATTAGTGTTCCTGGGGGTCAAGCCTCATCTACACACCAAATTTCAACGAAATTCGAGTTGCGCCCTATAAAATTCAGTTTTTCTGACACACAACACACGCCAGCTGTGTAACTGCCCAGCCACACGCACCCCACCTTAGTCGCAGAGATCCAGGATCTGGATATTCAACAGAACCAAGCAGACGAAAGATGGAACACAACTGTTAGAACAACAACAACCATAAACACTGCGGAAGTCCGCATTCTTCTATGCCCAGCGCAACGTCAAAGACCTGACGTTGCAATGACCATTTTGGACTCCTATCAGAGCGAGCACGTATAAATGCTGTGTTTTTCCGTGAAAAACTAAGTTAAGGTTAGGTGAGGTTAAGTTGAAAAGAGGATGCGGGTATTAATCCGCCCCGTGCCACTATGGACATAAACCTAATCCAGTAATTGGCTTGTTGTAAGTCAAAAGGCCTTAACCGCTCTACAACCCACAGCATATCCACGCTCCATTTGCGTTGTCATCGTAGAAAGCGCACCTAGGTGGGCGGATTTAAGGATTCAGTAGCATGGGTAGCACTCATCAGAGACCCATTAAATCGTCCGGCTAAATCGTCCGCCGCCTTATTACCAGCCACCCCATAATGGCCCGAAACCCTACAAAATCTGACAGCCTTCCCCATGATACGAAGATGCTATTTTAATGTTCTAACCAGTTTTAAATCGCATAGATCGATATAAGAGCCTTCGTTTTGCACGTTCGAGTGGATGGTCGTTTCTACAATGAAATTGTTTATCTTAGCCCTGTGCCTCCATTTAGTCTGGTCGCATCCGTTTATATATTTCAAATCCAGGTATATGTGAGGTGCCTGCCCTCATCTGTCCTCGCTTAAAATGCGTTGTCATCGTATAAAGCGTCATTAGGGTCCGGTTCAATGATTCAATGGCATGGCTATCACATCTGCCGTCTCATTCCTTGCCATCACATGTTGGTCCGAAACACAACAAACGTGGTAACCTTGGCCATGATACAAAGGTATTCTTTGCGTATCCTAACCAATTTCGTCCTAGCATGAACCGTTTGATCGCGCACGTTCCATTGGACGGTCGTTTGAAATTGTATGAAGGATTTTAGGATTGCGAAGGTTAAAAGACACAAGATCCGTCAAGAAGCCTATAGGACTTCCTAATTTCTATGTAATCAATGACTTTTGCCCGTGTGCAGAGAACGAAGCGAAGCCTTTTTTTGGTGGAGGCGGCTCGTCGGTCGAGCCGATTCAAAAAGGCGGCTGTATAAATAAGCATATTTGATGATTTGTCGTTCAATTTTGTTGGACGAAAAGAGAGAAAGAGAAAAGAGAGATTTCCCCTGTTCCTTAATGGAATGTATTATTATTTCAGCTCAGCTGGTTTTTATACCATCCATTAAAGGATGGCTGTATACTAACTCAGTGATTCCGTTTGTAACACATCGAAATATTGGGTGAAGATCCAATAAAGTATATTCTTAATCGCCATTACATTATAAGTCGATCTAGACATGTCCGTCCGTCCGCCTGTCTGTCGAAGGCACGCCTACTTTCGAAGGAATAATGCCAGGCGCTTGAAATTATAAACAAATACTTCTTATTTGTTAGGTCGGTTGGGATTGTAAATGGCCGAAATCGGGCCATGTTTAGATATAGCTGTCATATAAACCGATCTACCGATTTGACCCTTTGAGCCTCAAGAGGGGGCAATTCTTATTCGATTTGGATTAAGTTTTGCAGTTGGCGTTTTGCTATGATTTCCAACACTTGTGCCAGATATGGTTCAAATTGGTTCATAACCTTATATAGCTCCCATATAAACCGATCTATCATCCGCACGGGATAGCTGTGAGCTGGAACACAGGCTGGAACATTGAGGTGCGATCTGTGTGGTGGTTATTGTTATTACGAGAAGCCTAGCTGTGATCTACCGGGCGCGTCCACAGGTTGTGGATAGTGGAATGATGGAGTAATTCATCGGCAATGGCTGCCGCTTCAGTGTACAACACACTGCTACAACAACAACAAATGATCCACGCAGAAAACATTCTTACCCTTTCTACTCAAAAGCCCTGAGCATTTTATAACCAAGACCTACAAAGGAGGTGATAAGAGCCTTACTTATGTTTCTCCAGTTCAAATCGAGCTCTCTGCTAGCTATGCGTTGACAATCCTGGTCTTCAACATAGCATCAACCAGGGCTGTGGAGTCGCAATCGGAGTCTATTCAGGGTCGGAGGGTGACAGCTGCTCTCACAAATGGCGATGGGCTGAGTAGGTTTCTAGTAGATATGTCCAATAGTCTCTCCTGGTTCTTAAGCTGCCCCAGCTGACTCTTCTGGTTCTTAAGCTGACCCAGTCCACCATCAGTTTCAATTAGCCTTATTGTACAGCATATTCGTCTTCTTTCTCAGCCTCGAAAACAAACAAATCGTATATTTTTAGCTAGATATGACAAATGTAGAGAAGTTTATTGAAGTTTCATTAAAAATGCGTATTGAATGACTCCATTCTTTTACTTGCAGAGCTTTTTTAAAAATAATCTTAATGGATACAGCAGCTATTTGGATGGTAATCTACCTTTCGATATAAATGATTTCAAATCCGAGGAATCCGCTTCAAAGACATCAAGTATGTTGTTCATACATGTAAAATGTTTTTTTGTTTTTATTTAACAAGTCTCCCCATCATATTACAGGCCAGCCTATTGAGGTAATTGGTTCTAGATCAGACGAAGAAAGCTTTAATTCCAGTGCAGATTATTATAAACCTGAATCAATAAATGTGTATTCCGGCAATGATAATGTAATGATACCGGGCATAACACCAATGCCAGTACCAGCTGTTCCCTCTGGTGGTTACACTTCTTTGGCACGTTCATCACAGCAATATAATGATGTTTTGCCACCACCTCCTAATCCTCCCATGTTTGGATCATCGAGTGTGTTATCCAATAATCTACATCATGGCATGAATCCCGGTTACGCGCCCATGAATACACGTCCATATAATACCAATGAGAGTTATGATCAGAATCCATATAGCCGAGTAAGTGGTCCAAATGGTGGAGGTGTTGGCCTAAGAAGAGTGGGAAATTCTCCTATGCAACAACCGCTTATGCCTCCTCCGCCAATGCCTTCGATGGGTGCAATGGATAATGGTGAAAATGGTGGAGCAAATAGTTTCAACTCACCTTGGGATATGGGAATGTCCTGGAGTAATCCCTTAGATAGTTCTAGTGCGTCGACATCCTCGTATGGTAATACGCCCATAGATACTCCGCTCTCACCGCCGCACTTTGATGTAGATTCGCTTAATGCTAGTTCAACAACTCTAGAATATACCGAACACGATAGCAGTTTGTCATCAGCCCAAGATGTTGATCATCGCCAGCTACATTTGCCTGCGTTTGGTATTGGTTCTAAGTTAGGACTAAGTAAAGGTAAGCATACACTGCCAACATCACTAACATGATCCAGTTGTTTTCCTCTATAAAATCAGCTGATACCAATAAATTGGGAACATGTTAGTGATTTTGTCAAACATTTTAATGCAGTTGTCCTAACATACCTTACTTTGACTTTACAGAAAAAACACGTCAATTGGATATTGATCATCGAAATTTGATATCATTGACTGGTTCCCCCGGAGCAAACGAAAGTGATAAAAAACCATGGTATCAGGGTAGTAATGAGGTAAGTAATTTTCGGCCTCCTATTATAAATGCGAACGAATGTAAGTGTTTAAAATAATTCCTTCTCTCTCTTTTAGACATCCAGCGATGTTGATTATCGTGTGCTAGGCCAAACAATCAAAACTATTGAAACTACCACCACCATACTGCCTGTTTTCAATGATACTTCTTCAGTGTCGTCCGCCGATGATATTGGAAACGTATGATTTTAATTGATTTTAAACCATTTGTATGCTGTAGTGTTAATTTTCCTTTCTTTTTTTGCTTTTATTTGGAATAGCATTCTGCAACAATCTCCCCAGAAAAGAATGACAGTAAGTGTATGTCGTTTTAATGTGGTTTATTGTCAATGTGCAAATTGTTTTCTTTTAAAGGCCCCTCAAAAGATTCACAAAAAGATGATTCATTTTCACAACCAACTGCTGACGAAGGAGGTGGAGGTACGGGTGGTTATGATCCAACAGACATGGTGGTTGATATGGATATGTCTGATGAAGATCTTGATGATATATTTAGAGGTTTGCTTACATTTTTATTTTTTACGTTTTTGTTTTAATTTTACCGTTTTGTCTTGTGTTTTCTACAACAACTCAAATCAATGTTAATGGGAGACACACTAATTGGCTTGATTCAAGTCTGAAAATGCCATGTAGGCAAATAATCTTGGATTAAGTTATAGTTCGTAGATATCAAAAATATACTGATATCACTTTCCGGAGATAGGTTAGGTTAAAGTGACAATGTGCAATCAGACTTATTTTAAATATTTTAGTTTATTGTGATATCACAGTCATATTTTGTAGAGACAGACGACAGACTTTGGAGAAATGAAAACTATGGTCACCGCACGGTACTAACAAGTCTACTAGAAGGATTTCAAAGGTGGAAGAGAATTAAATTTGTATAGATGCCAGATATGGCTAGAACACCTTGGAGGGATGTAATTGTAATGTCTACCATTTCACATGTTTTTTATACCCTACACCACTACTGTGGTACAGGGTATTATAACTTAGTCCATTTGTTTGTAACACCAAGAAGGAAGAGACATAGACCCATTGAGAACAATACCGATCGACTCAGAATCGCTTTCTGATACGATTTAACTATGTCCGTCTGTCTGTCCGTCTGTCCATATGAATTTGTGTACAAAGGGATCATAAAATATATATTTGTTGTTGTTGTTGTTGTTGTTGTTGTTGTTGTAGCAGTGAGTTATACACTGAGGCGGCAGCCCTTGCCGATGAAGACGTCCATCGGGTCAATCCGGTACGTACAACCGGCTGCCATGGGATTGAATTCGATTTCGTTGACCAGAATTGTTTTTAATTCCATTCTGCATGCAATCTAAAAATCCAGTCGGGTCCTAGTTGCGTATATCTTTTAGAGCTCTCTGGACTCGATATATGGTTCATATATTGTTGTTGTTGTAGCCAAATTTTCATATGGAGGTGGCGATCCTCGTCAAGATCTTGTAGGATCCAAAGGAGCGATGGCCGCGGGATCATGATGGCCATTGGTTATTTAAAGACGCCAATATCTCGCCTTGTCGTATCGAGCATCATAGGCACTGAGTATTTAAGCAACAGCCGGTGCCTACCGGCCTCTCACTGAGAGTCTCCACTCGATACCGCTGATTGTCCACGACTGCAGTTGCAGCTACTCCGTATGAAGCATTCCACTATCCGCAACCTGTGGTCACGCCCGGTAGATCCCAACTAAGCTTCTCGTGATAAGCTCATAGTTATCCTGGGTAGCACCTACAATGGTTGTTGTTGTTGTTGTAGCTGTTTATTGTGTTCTATCTTTCGTCTGCTTGATTCTGCTGAGTGTCAAGACCCAGGAACTCTGCGACTAAGATGGGGTGCGTCCACAGGGATCTGGGTCTGAGTCGAGTGGGTCTGGCCGCGCAGTTAAACAGGTGACGTGTATCGTGCGGTCTCTGGTTACAATCGGGACATACATATTGCACGTCGGCATCAGTCCTGACGCACCTACAATGGTGCTTGGCGTATGCAGAAATATGTAATATAAACAATTGTATTAGATACTACGTGGAGGTCACCAAGGTGCAGAGGTTTGCATTTCCCCCTATGAAGCCATACGCCTGGGTTCAAATCCCGGCGCGAACAACAACAACATTTTCGGCGGTGTTTATCCCCTTACTAATGCTGGCTAAAGTTGTAAGGTCTCCAGCCATTTTAAAACTCTATCAAATGGTCTCGCTATGCCTCACACCGTTTGGACTCGGCATAAAATAGGAGGCCCTTTTTAATTGAGCTTAAACTTTAATCGGACTGCGCTCATTGATATGAGAGAAGTATCCCCTGTTCCCTAATGCAATATTCATGGGAAATTTAGTAGTTGTATTAGACACTACATACAGAAAAAGGGAAAACAGCAGAATGTGCTACTCCGTATGGAGCATTCCTGGAGCAACCTGTGGACGTGCCCAGTAGCTCGCAGCTAAGCTTCTCGAGACAGCAATGAATACCATACAGATCGGATCTCAATGTTCCAGCCTGTGTGGTGCTTACAGCTATCCCGTCCTGGGGTTGTTATTGTTGTTGTAGCAGTGTGTTGTACACTGAATGAAATAAGTTTTCAGAGGACCTACCATCAGAAAACTTATTTAATTCGTAGTCTTTCGGGGCGACGATTCCGAGTTAAGGCCATGGGCGACGAATGCACATGTAGCACTGTGAAACAGAGAAACGGTTGGTCGGACAACGACAATCCTATAGGGAGCTCCGGTATAGCTTACGGTATGGACTATACACAGCTACAACAACAACAACAACAACGAAAACAATATCGCGTTCCCGCAGTGATCGGTCCTGTGGACCGGAACGAGCCTCCATCACATGCAATGTGACTAAAACAACAAAAACAATATGGGACTAAAATGAACGACATGGCATAGCTGAGCAACACACAGGCTGGAACTTTGAGGTTCGATCTGTGTGGTTGTTGTTGTTGTTGTAGCAGTGTGTTATACACTAAGGCGGCAGCCCTTGCCGATGAAGAACTCTATCGGGTAAATCCGGTTGCCATGGGATTGTCTGTGTGGTAGATAGTGGAATGCTACATACATATTAGCTGCAACGGCAGCCACGGTATCGAGTAAAGTCTAAGTGAGAGATCGAGCGGAACCAGCTCTTGCATAAATATTGAATGCATATGATGCTCAAAGTGACAAGACGAGTTATTGGCGCCTTTAAATAACCAATTTCCACCCTGTTCCCTCTGCGATCTGCCCTTTGGATCGGAACGAGTTTGCTCACCTGCAGGAGCTTCACGAGGATTGCCACCTCCACATGCAAATGTGGCCTCAACTATAACAATAAATTGAAAGGATTTGGAAATAGAATCCGAATCTTATGTAAGGGCTCGCCCCGCCTCCAAAATCCCCCGAAAGTCCCATATCTATATGCCCGTTTGAAGGGGTTTTTTTAGGTGGGAGCGTTCTCCATAGGTACTTAATCCTAAATTTGAATATCTAATTTGTGTTCATGGATTAACATTAAGAAATCAACAAAAATTCGGCACGGAATAGCTGTGAGCACCACACAGGCCGCAACATTGAGGTCCGATCTGTGTGGTGTTCATTGTTGTCACTAGAACCTAAGCTTCGAGTTACCGGGCGCGTCCTCAAGTTGCGGATAGTGGAATGCTTAGAGATGGGTTTCTAGGTTAGCAAAGGTTAGCATGTCCGCCTATGACGCTAAACGCCTGGATTCGAATCCTGGCGATACCATCAGAAAAAATTGCGATCTGTAGCAATTGTGTGACAGGAATGGTTAGGTGTCTACCAGAACACACTGTGCCAAATTTCATCGAATTCGGATAATAAATGAATATTTTATGGCCTCAATGCCTTATATCGGGAGATCGGGTGGTCGATCTAAGGGCAGCTATATACAAATATAGTCCGATCTGAGCCGCACTTCACAAAAATGAATAGGGCTCCACCAGAACTCACTGTGCCAACTTTCATCGAATGAAAAATGACCAATTTATTGCCTAAAGACTTTAAGTCTGGAGATAGGTCTATATAGCGGCTATATATAACTGAAATCGGATTTTATAAGATCCGCACTGCACAAAAATGTATAGAGGTCCACCAGAACTCACTTTGCCAACTTTCATCGAAATCGGATGAAAAATGACCAATTTATTGGCTCAAGGCTTTTAGTCTGGAGACAGGTCTATATAGCGGCTAGATTTTATGAGTTCAAAAGGTCAGGTTTATATACAAAGAATACGAAATCATGAAAAAAAATTTGAAAAATGTTTATATACCTAAGATATCTGCAAAATTATAAATATCCAGCTTTTGGGTATTATAGGGTAAATACCCGGGTATTTACACAATTTACCGGGTAAATACCTTTTGGGTATTTACCCATCGCCCATCTCTAGGAATGCTTCCTACGGAGTCGCGGACAATCAGCGGTGTCGATAGTCTCAGTAAGAGGCGGCACCGGCTCTTGCACAACTACTGAGTGTCTATGTGATGCTCGGTATGGCAAGACACTCCACATGAAAATGTGGCTACACAAACAAAAATTCGTCTAAATCGGTATATATCGGATATATCAAAACATATACGTGGAACCGTTCGTCCTTGGTCAATGTTAAAAAAAATGGGCCCTAAAAAGTTATACCCCAAAAAAAAACATCCAAAAGAGTTTTGGAGTTTTTTTTCTACTATTCTTTTATTCTTATATCACACACACACTAACTTGAAATTTCCCAGCCCCCAGATTGGCTGTTGTACTGTTTCATGATTATGAGAACCGCCTTTTGAATGTTTTTGGTCCTTCAATAATAAACTTCTCTCATGTCAAGTGCTCTTATTGAGCTGTTTGTTTTCTGTTGACGCATAGATTCAGGGGCACGTTGTTAGGGCTCGGCTTTAAAATTCATGTCCCTTACCATTGAGCATAAACTTTAACACCGGTATTTACAAAACCTAATGTAGAGCGGATAACAAGCCGACTAGAGCGCACAACAAGTAGAGCTGGCAAACTATCGATAATCGCAACATTCGATATTTTCGATAGTTTATATAATAAATATCGATAGAATCGATACTATCGTTAATTACCCACCACCCATATTTGAAACGAAAATAAGAAAAAAAAAATGAGGAGATCGATTTATATACATGCAATATCAATGCACAGACTAAATAAAACCAAGGTTAATTAAGTCAAAATGTAAGCCTTATCGGATGAAAATTGCGCCCTCTATAGGCGCAATGTATCTTAAAGGATACATTCAGTGTTTATTTTTGTTTAGATTTGCAAAAACAATTAACTTTCTATAGTATTCATCGGAAACATATCAATCGATATTCTGTCAAAAAATTAAATATTGATAGTATCGAAAGTGTCATCGATATTTTGCCATCTCTAACATCAAGCCGTCTAGAGCGCACAACAAGCCGATTACTGGCTTAGGTGTGTGTCCATAGTGGCTTGGGGCGTATTAATTTCCGCACACTCTTTTCGACCTAACCTAATGTTGATATGAAAAAGGTTTATTTGACAGATTTCCTTTATATAACTGCCAAATATACCTATTTTAAGGCCTAATGAAGCCGTAATAGGACAGCACTCAGTAGGAGTACAAAATTAGTCTTTTGGGAAAATTTTACTCTAAGGGAGGAGCGCTTTCTCTGGTTACATTTCATAGAAAAAAGAATAAAAAATAATTTAAAAATGCTAATTAAAAAAATTTTTAAATTTATACATTTTATTATTATTATTTTTTTTTGAAAATACCAATTATTTTTACTTTACTTTTATTCTTGCTTTACTATTTACCATAAAAATACTACATTTATAGGCATTTTTTTGATGTTGTTTTATACAAAACGTTTTTACACCTTCAAAAAAAAAAACAAAAAATCGATTGTGTAGGGTTATGTAGTTATGTTGACAATTTAAATATTTTCTCTATCCTTCCTATCGTTGTCTTATGAAATCTAGAAGTGAATGAGCAAATGGCAGAACAATCCTCATCAACCGACATGGCTGCAGATATCAACAGCGAAACAAATGGAAACGAAGCATCCGACTCGGCAACGGAAATTCAGCACACTAGACCGCCACTTCTTGAAACGCCGGCTGAGTATGATCCCCAAACAAATTGGGACTGCCCAGATTGGTCGCAACAAATGGCTCACATGCCTTGGCCAAATAATCGTGGAGGTGGTGCGGGACAACATGGAGTGCCACCACCTCCAAGGCCACCTTATGCAATGCAATTTCCCTATGGACCAGGAGCTGTAACAGGTAATGATAACAATCCCTTTGCCGTGCCTGGTGGCAGTCCCTTGCCTGGAGGTCGAGGCGGTTTTGGTGGTGGTGGACGTGGTCGCGGTGGCGTTTGGGAGGGATCTCCACAAAATCAATTTCGCAATTTCCCCAGACCGCCACGTGGTGCCATAGGCGCTGGTGGTTCTCCATTCTTCAATCGTGGACGCGGCAGAGGTATGGGTAGCCCCATGATACGTGGTGGACCCAGTCCTGGATACCGCGGCAAATTTCGTGGCAAAAATAATTGGATCTAAAAACTTTTAATAAGCAAAAAAAAAAAAAAATAATTACTTTAAAAAAATATTCTATAGTGCTAACACTAACTGTTAAACCCGATACAAAAAGTCATGAATTTCTAACCAGCTGTAAATACAATGAAAACAATTTTCTAGTATAGTCATGCCACAGAGGGAAAATAAGTTGAAAAAATTAAATTTCACTCAAATGTTTTAAATTTAAAATTGTTTTAATGTTACACGTAAGTGCATGTCAAAATTCTAGAGACTTTCCTTAAGAACTACGAGAAAAGCTATGCGAAAAACACACACACACACACAAACAAACACATAGACATTACCATCGTATACAATACAACAAGGACTTATTTTCCCTCTCTATGGAATAAGAGTCTTTGCAAAGTAATAACATTGTTATTATACCTATTACCTATCTAATTTTTAAAGAACATACACGTAATTGATTACGCCCTTAAGTTTTTTTTTTTCAATATTTAATATGAATGTTGATTATAGATATCTACACCACTATTTTTTTTTTGATAACCCATAGGATTTACTTTAAGTTTTAAGGCCTGAATTCGTTTTGAATATATATTAACGACATGACCCAAATTATTTGCCTCACTATTACCTCTCTCTCTCTCTCCCTATTTCCCCCTTTTGACCACTTTTTTCTACAAAATTCGTAAGTAGTGTAAAATGTATGTGTTTAAATGGCAATACCAATAACATCAAAAAAAAAAGTTATACAAAGTAAAATTTGAAAAACAAAACAATATTTTAATGTTAAATTACTTAATTATTAAATACTGCTAGACCCCTGCGAAATACCTACCTACAATCACCTACATGCATACATACATACATACATACATACATATAACCTATATAAAAGAACCTCCTGCAAAACAAATTTGTTTAAATAAAAAGCTTAGAATTATATTCAATTCAACAAACAACAAGAAAACCATATGAAATAAAATAACTTCACTACTATTGTTTGTGGGAATGGTTGTCGAAGTATTATTTTGTTGACTATTGTGTAGGCTTGAATTCATTCTGATATCTGATAACTAGAGAGCGGATACATATGCAAATTCATAAATTTTTTTGGAGCATCGGAAAAAAAATTTGAAAACACAGAAATTCGTTTCATCGAATGTAGGTTTAGTAAACGCATATTTTGCATATTTTATGCAAAGTGGGAGGCCACCGTAGCGCAGAGATTAGCATGTCCGCCTATGACGCTGAACGTCTGGGTTCGAATCCTGGTGAGACCATCAGCGATGGTTTTCCCCTCCTAATGCTGGCAACATTTGTGAGTTACTATGCCATGTATAACTTCTCTCGAAAGAGGTGTCGCAATGCGGCATGCCGTTTGGACTCGCCTATAAAAAGGAGGCCTCTTATCATTGAGCTTAAACTTGAATCGGACTGCACTCATTAATATGTGAGAGGTTTACCCCTGTTCCTTAGTGGAATGTTCATGGGCAAAATTTCCATATGTTTGCATATGTGTTTGCATAATTTGTGCATATTTGTTGACTAAAAACGCCAGTTATCGAAGATGGCTTAACCCATTTAAGCTTATTATTTTAGGTACCCTTAGAATAACTCAAAAATACGAATCTGGTGTTAAGTTTGGGGTCAAGCTATTGGGTGAACCGCCCAACCCAAAAGGACTTTGGTAGATTGGGACAATATCTGATTCAAATGTAAGGTATTTGGACACATGACATCTAGACTTGACCGATGGGCATCTAAAACTTGGCTCTACAGAATACTAGGATATTTTTTTTTTTTTTGTAAGTAGCATTGAATTTCTAACTTAAAATTTTCTTTTTAGAGCTTTCTTTATAGCTTTTAGAGCGCACAAGAAGCCGATTACTGGCTTAGGTGTATATCCATAGTGGAATGGGGCGTATTAATATTTGCACCCTCTATTCAACCTAACCTAACTAAGATATTACTTAGCACTAGAAAGACCAGCGGGTCATATAAATAATTTTTTGTTTGTTCAAAAATGTATGTGTGTAAGGTTTATTAAAGAAACGGCTTCTTTTTTTTGCAAAACCCCGATACATTTAAAATGCGGAAGGCAAATTTTTAAAAATCTGATCAACTTAAATAATGAGGTCAGTCTATATGGGAGCTATGCTAGGATATAAACCGATCTGAACCATATTTGACACAGATATCAAAAATCTAAACACAACTCGTTGTGTCAAATTGCTGCCAAATCGGGAAATAAATACGGCTTTTAAGGGCCTAAGACTTTAAATCGGTCTATATGGGAGCTATGCTGAAGTATAGATCGATCTGAACCATATTCGGCACAGATATTAAAGATCTAAACACAACTCGTTAAGCCAAATTTCAGCCAAATCGGGTAATAAATACGGCTTTTATGGGCTTAAAACCTTAAATCGGGAGATCGGTCTATATGGGAGCTATGCTGAAGTATAGACCGATCTGAACCATATTCGGCACAGATATCAAAGATCTAAACCCAACTCTTTGTGCCAAATTTCAGCCAAATCGGGTAATAAATACGGCTTTTAAGGGCCTAAGACCTTAAATCGGGAGATCGGTCTATATGGGAGCTATGCTGAAGTATAGACCGATCTGAACCATATTCGGCACAGATATCAAAGATCTAAACCCAACTCTTTGTGCGAAATTTCAGCCAAATCGGGAAATATGTACGGCTTTTAAGGGCCTAAGACCTTAAATCGGCAGATCGGTCTATATGGGAGCTATGCTAAGATATAGACCGATCTGAACCATATTCGGCACAGATATCAAATATCTAAACACAACTCGTTGTGCCAAATTTCAGCGAATTCGAAAATAAATACGGCTTTTAAGGGCCTAAGACCTTAAATCGGGAGATTGATCTATATGGATGCTATGCTAAGATATAGATCGACATAGACCGATTTAAGGTTTTAAGCCCATAAAAGCCGTATTTATTACCCGATTTGGTTGAAATTTGGCATAGATCTTGTGTATCAAAGATCTAAACACAACTCATTGTGCCAAATTTCAGCCAAATCGGGTAATAAATACGGCTTTTATGGGCTTAAAACCTTAAATCGGGAGACCGATCTGAACCTTACTCGGCACAGATATTAAAAATTTAAACACAACTCGTTGTGCAAAAATGTTTGCCAAATCGGATAATAAATGTGGCTTTTATAGGCCTAAGACACTTAATTTGGGAGACCGGTACACATTTTGACCTAGTAGATTCTTAGGATACAATTAGAGGAAAATGGGTTTAAAGAGGACATTTATATCCACAAAAGTACTTAGAACCCAAACCATTAAATCATATAAGGTTCTAAACGTATCTAGTTTGGCTCGTACATTTTGCATATATCAGATATGACGACAAAATTCGTTTTCTTACACCAAATAATGCCTAAATACAAATTTTGGTCAAAATCGGTCCATTAACAAAAAGTGCATATATATCCGTTCTCTACTGATAAGCAATAAATATTCTGATTTCGTAGCATTAAACCATCCTACAAGCGTTGGAACATTGCAAACTCTAGTTACTTTACAAAGCGCGGACGTATAAATAACAAATTTGGCATTGGGATACTTAAGGATTCAGGGCGAGGAACGAAGCAGGTCTTTTTGTCGGAGCGGAGCAGGAGGGATATCAAAAAACGTGCTAAGTTCGTTCGGGCCGAATCTTTTATACCCTCCAATATGGATCGCTTTTATTAAGTTTTTTCTCCGATATCTCTTTATAGGCAAACAAAAGACAGTCGATAAAATCTGCTATGCTATTTGAGCTATGCCAGGTTATAAACCTATTCGGGTCATACATGGCTTGGATGTTAAAGACAATACTAGATCTCATTGTGCAAAATTTAAACCAAATCGGATAAGAATTGCGCCCGATCTCCCCATTTTAAGAAGTAAAATTTCATCTAAATTGGATAAGAATAACGCCATCTAGAGGCTCAAAAGTAAAATCGGGAGATCGGTTTGTATGGGAGCTATATCAGGTTATGGACCGAATCAGACCATATTTGGCACATTTGTTAGAGGTCATTGATGCGATGACTGCGCCAAATTTCGGCAAAATCGGATAAGAGTTACGTCTTCTTGAGGCTCAAGAAGCAAAAATCGGAAGATCGGTTTATATGGGAGCCATATCAGGTTTAAGACCGATTCGAACCCTACTCTTTACATTATTAAATGTCATAGAAGCCGTCATAGTTCAAATTCAGCCAAATCCGATAAGAATTGTCCCCCTAGAGGCCCAAGAAGTCAAAGCAGGAGGTCGGTTTATATGGAAGCTATATCAGGTCTTGGATCGATTTGAACCATACTGGCTCGTAAGTTAGAGGTCATTGGAGAATTCATTGTAAAAAAATCCTATAAGAACTGCGCCCTCTAGAGGCTCAAGACGTAAAATCGGGGATCGGTTTATATCGGAGCTATATTAGGTTCTAGACCGATTCGAACCATATTTGATCCATTAAATGTCACAGAAGACGCCATAGTATACAAATTTCAGCCAAATCCGATAAGAATTGCGCCCTCTAGAGGCTCAAGAAATCAAATCGGGAAGTAGGTTTATATGGAGCTATATCAGATTTTTGGCCGATTCAGGCCATATATGGCACGTAAGTTGCTGGTCATTGTACAAAATTTCAGCAAAATGGGATAAGAATTGCGCCCTCTAGAGCGTAGATGGGCAACAATACACAACTGCACATAAATACCTATGCTTGCACGGAAAGTATAAGCAACTCGTCCCGGGATAACAATGAGCACCACACAGACTGGAACTTTGAGCTCCGATCTGTGTGGTGTTCATTGCTATCACGAGAAGCTTAGCTGCGAGCTTCCGGGCGCGTCCACAGGTTGCGGATGGTGCAATGTTCCATATGGCGTAGCTGCAATAGCAATCGCGGACAATCAGTTATGGAGCATAGAGTCTCTGTGAGAGGCCGGGTGGCGCCGGCTCTTGCATAAATACTGAGTTCCTATGATGCTCGATATGGCAAGGCGAGTTATTGGCGCTTTAAAATAACCAATGGTCAGCTTGTTCCCGCGGCAATCGGTCCTTTGGACCGGAACAAGCTTGCTCACCCATAGGAGCTAGATGAGGATCGCCACCTCCACATATAGATATGTGGCTACAAAAACAACTTTGTTCGGTAAGCTCTTGTTGTTATTTTACATAGCATTGATGTTATTTTGCATTTGGTTGATTGATCGGGATTTGCTGCCACTCATACAAACACCATTTATTATTTTCAACTGTGTTAGTGTGCCCGTCACTGCTCTAGAGGATTAAGAAGTAAAATCTGGAGACCGGTTTATATGGGAGCTATATCTAGATATGGATCGATATGGCCCATTTAAAATTGCAACCGACCCACACTAATAGGAATTATTTGTGCAAAATTTCAAGCGCCTAGCTTTACTCCTAAGTTAGCGTGCTTTCCACAGACAGACAGACAGACCGACGAACATGGCCTCATCGTCTTAAAATGTCAAGACGATCAAGAATACACAAACTTTATGGGCTCTAAGATCAATATTTCGAGGCGTTGCAAATGGAATAGCGAAGTTGGTATACCCCCATCCTATGGTGGAGGCTATAAAAACTGCAAATATTTCGCTATCGAAATTGTAATATTTTTGTAGAATATTTTAACCATCAATCGACTCATTAAAGGGGTCGTTAAAGTTCTTTATTTTTTATTTAAAGAGCTAAAAACTCGTTTATAACGTATTTGAGGCTGATCAAAATATTCTACAAAAATGTTTGCTATAAAATTCTACTACAGATCTCTGAATACACCATAACCCAAACTTAATCTAAATGCCAGAAATCGGTAAAAATGTCAAGTTGGAGCATTTCCTTTGGCATTGTCCGGCTTTCGCAGATACCGACACTTAGGTGGGGACACTATACCAGATATGAACCAACTTAAGGGAGGTGCACGGAAAATAGTAAGTTATGTTGGGCCCCTCGACATCCTTGCTTAATTTGGCCCAAATCGATCCAGAATTGGATATAGCTGACATATAGACCGATCTCTCGATTAAGGTCTTGGGCCCATAATAGGCGCATTTATGGACCGATTTCGCTGAAATTCGGAACAATTAGTTATGTTGGGCCCCCCTTGACTTTCTTGCTTAATTTGGTCCAGATCGGTCCAGAATTGGATATGGCATATAGGCCGATCTCTCGATCAAGGTCTTGGACTCATAATAGGCCCATGTTTCTTAGTGGAATGTTCATGGGCAAAATGAGCAATTTGCCCGTAATAGGCGAATTTATTGTACGATTTCGCAGAAATTTGTCATAGAGAGTTCTGTTAGGCTTCTCGACATCCCGGTTCAATACGACCCAGATCGGTCCAGATTTGAATGTTGCTGCCACCGATCTCTCGTTTTAAAGTCTTGGGCTCATAAAAACACATTTATTGTCTGATTTCGCCGAAATTTTGAACAGTAAGTTATGTTCGTAATTGGAGATAATAGCGCCACTTCACCTCCACCGAGGCAAGCCTTAAATGAGATAGAGCGGCCCGCTCACCCCCTTCCCCTATTGGCCGTCTGGCGACGCGCTCGATTGGAGATTGACAACTCCCCTCGTGGAAGACAAAGCACAAGTAAAAAATCCGCCATTGGAGAACGGGTGGAGATAGCTCTTTGATGGTGTTATCAAGATCAAGTATAACATTTTAGGGCCTTATGTGGTCCGGACGCCTTTTGGAGGACCCTTAAAATAGTCACCTAAGCATTTCGAAAAATTGTTGGGGCTGCCGAATCTTTATTTGTTATACGATTTCCAAAAGCATAGTTTTTGGATAGTGCTCAAAATTTCTGCAAAAAAATCCGCTTTAAGTCTACAAAATCTCTCCTGGTTTTGGGGATATTCGACTTGGAATTTTTATTTTTGGAATTTTGGTCGGCTTCGTATTTTTGTTTTGTGGTACAAAGGTATTTGTGGTTCGATTTTCGTTTTGATGCACGATTTGGATTGCTGACAGCATTTTCAGCGACTTAAGGTCGCCCCGGTAGCCGAGTTTGTAGCGTGCTCGGATTAACAGTGCGGGCGTCGAGGGTTCAATTCCCATCGGAGGCTTGGTCTGTTGCTGCGGTGGTAAAAAATTGTCTAAGTAAATCTTAAAAAAAAACGCCACTCTAACCTGACCTAACCTTGCTCTAAAAAGTGTCCACGTCAGATTATTCAATTAAAAGTTAACAGTTCGGACGTCTTAAAATGTAGAAAGTGGATTTTTTTGCCGAAATGTTTTTTCATTAATAAATCTTTATTGCAAAAGTTGCTTTAGGTTAGGTTGAATGGGTAGCCCACCCCGAAATTGTGAGTTCAATCGGAGGCCAATCCAGCCCATAATGACACTCTAGCAAGAAAACGAAAACTTGCTGAAAAATTATTATTATGAAATACACCGCCCCCTGCTCCGTCTCCAAGCGGAGACAGGGAGATAATGAAAAAATATAGGGACATAACAGAATTTTGTCTTGGCTAAATTTCCGTATGTAGAGGTAGCGATCCTCATCAAGCTCCAAGGCAAAAAGCTCGTTTCGGTCCATGGGACCGATCGCCGTGGGAACGTAATGGCTAGTGGTTATTTAAAAGCGTCAATAGCTCACCTAGTCATATCGTATACGAAACATCCCTCCATCCGCAATTTGTGGATGCTCACAGTCAGAGCAAATCGGAGCTCACAGTTCCAACCCCTGAGATGCTCATAGCCATTCCGCGTCGGGATTGATGCTCTGCGTCAACACGATTTTATCGTGTTCCTCTTCGAATCAAACCCGTCTTATCCACATATCTCAGGAGACTCCCTAGAGATATATCTGCAAGTTCGCCGATATCGGAGAAGTAGCGTTACCCTAGGATGGAAAGCATATGCAGTGCAAACCCGGGTATGAGAAAAGCAGGTGTTCGATCGTCTCGTTTTCATCAAGACATTGTCCATAGTATAAGTGCAGTCGCGGACAATCAACGAGTAGAGAGTCTCTGTGAGAGACCGGGCGGCAGTGGCTCTTGCTTAAGTACAGAGCGCCTATACTACCTGATACTCGATATGACATGGCGAATTATCGGCGCCTTTTAAAAGCCAATGGCCATAACTTTCCCACCGCGTTCGATCCTATGGACCGGAACAAACTTGCTCCCCTAGGGAGCTTGACCAGGATCTCTACGGGGCTACTTTGCAGGCAACATAATGGCAAAGACCTCGGCCTGAAAGATCGTGAAGTCGTCTGACATACCGATGTCGAGTGTCTCCAAGTAAACCCCCAGTCCCGTCCCAAAATCCATCCTGGAGCCATCAGTGAAGATCGAGGTCTCATCCAACTCAAGCATAGGATTTGCCACTTCTACCTTCCGGGAAAGTGAATCCAGAAAAACCTTTCCCGAATCGATGTTGTTGTAGCCACATTTTCATGTGGACATGGCGATCCTCGTCAAACTCCTGTAGGCGAGCAAGCTCATTTTGGCCCAAAGGACCGATCGCCGTGGGAACAGGGTGGCCATTGGTTATTTAAAGAAGCCAATAACCCCGGAGGCCACCGTAGCGCAGAGGTTAGCATGTCGGCCTATGACACTGAACGGCTGGGTTCGAATCCTGGCGAGACCATCAGAACAAATTTTCAGCGGTGGTTTTCCCCTCCTAATGCTGACAACATTTGTGAGGTACTATGCCATGTAAAACTTCTCTCCAAAGAGGTGTCGCACTGCGGCACGCCGTTCGGACTCGGCTATAGAAAGGAGGCCCCTTATCATTGAGCTTAAACTTGAATCGGACTGCACTCATTGATATGTGAGAAATTTGCCCCTGTTCCTTAGTGGAATGTTCATGGGCAAAAATTGCAATTTGCAATAACCCGCCTTGTCATATCGAGCATCATAGGCACTCAGTATTTGTGCAAGAGCCGGTGCCGCCCGGCCTCTCGCTGGGACTCTCCGCTCGATACCACTGATTGTCCCGAATCATTCTCGGAGACATTTAGCCGGAGATCCTCCTCGGCCAACCTGCTGCATTCATGGCCTTCAGAATGGGGCAATGGACGTGATGCCTTATCTCAGCATGCAAAATTCCCTAAGCCTAAGATCTACCATAGCGGCTCAGCCGCGAGTATATACCTCAATAGGTTCTAAATTCAACATCGCCTTCCGACCCGCCTGCGGCGTGAATTTAAAGTCCTCTGTACCTTTGATCCATGTTCCTTGTACTCTTTTCCACAGCCTTCCATCATACCAGTGCTTCATATGACGGCACAGGTCTCACAATGGCCATGTACATCCAATGTAAAATCTTCGGGCTAACTCCTCAATTCCTACCGAACATCCTTCTACAGGAAGTGGGAAGAAGATAGGAACTTAGAAGCAACTTGGGTTGGTCCTCAACCCATTTCTTATAGCCCATCTCTATAGCCTCAACTGTGAACTTTCCATAATCTCCCTGTTCTTCAACAGAAATCTGCCTCGAATCAAAAGGACGACGTCGTCCGCATATGCTATCAGTTACACGCCATCTCCGTTGAGATCCAATAGGACTTCGTATATCGTCAGGTTCCAGAGAATCGGTGAGAACACCCATCCTTGAGGCGTCCCCCTTACCATCGCATAATTAATCATGCCACGAAGCGTAGCGACATAACGGTTGAATATAGTCTAGGTGGGACATGGTTTAGATATAGCTGCCAAATAGACCGTTCTCCCAATTTGATGTCTTGAGTCCATTTATAATCGAAGTTGGCTTTGCTTTCAAACTGAAACCTGTATGTGGATCAACAAGCCGGTAAGTTTTGCGTTGATGCCTTAATTTGATGAAACTTTCTTAAACAAAAATCATATTTTTAATATTGGAAATATTTCTCTTTCATCCCTTGTGGGTTGAAGTGATTTTTGTATATTTTCAACATAGGATTTCATTTATAAAGCCATAGAAATTTTGCGTGGTGCTCGCAATTTTTTTTTTGGTAATAGTGGCAGTGAATCCAATAACACGAAAGTTTGGGCCATCCCCTTACTCGGTCAATACGGGAGAATGGTTTGTACAATCTGAGCTAGGACCGTTTCGATTCGCATTCTTTTACAATATAAGGAAGAAATAGGTCTGCAAAAGTGGTATATGTAAGGTGTGTACAAAGAGTATCCCAAATTTTATAGTTTCGGGGGTTACGTATATTCAATTTTTGATTCTTAGCTTAGAAGCGTTTTGGTTAATTTTCGAGCCCGACATTTCTCCGACATTTCAATATAAATATCAATAAATACTTCACTCAATGTTTAATAAAACAACAGTTTTTGTCTGCTGTAAATGGGAAAGCAATCATTACTGATGTGTCATCATACAGTAGATTTTCTATAGTCTCTTCTTCGTCGACGACCGCCCAGCTTTTGCAGAAGTCTTTACTTGCAACCTTAAGTTTGTCAGCATGTTTAGTGATCAGACAGTGACATGCTATGGCGAACGCAATGACAGAGACGCCTGTTCTAGGGGGTTCAAGTCCTTTGAATAGCAATAAAATCAAAATTTAAAAAATTTCGTTATTTTCGCCAAAATAACGACATTTTTAAAATTCTGGGGGGGGGGGGGGGGGCTAAAACTTTTCTGGGGGTGCTTAGCCCACCCCCCAGAGGTCTGTCTAACCTTATTGTTCTAAGAGTACATCCCAAAGCCCAATAAGTTTTCTAGTTCGGATCCATCCGTATAAAAGTCTTTGTAACTTCTATTACCAGGCATATTTTAGTTCCAATTATAAAGGATAACACAGAGTCCGTAGCCGCCGCAGGAACAAAGAAAAGCTCCCTTAGGCTCACAGCAGTGGTCGCAGCAATTTGTCTAGCCACAATGTCCAGAGGCGTTAGGTGTAATATTCAATTCAGTGCATCAGACGGTGTCGTCCTCAGTGCGGCTGTACAAACAAGCCATTCTTTGGACCCGGCTGAGTATTGAACAATAGGTGGACTTTTCAAGAGCCGTCCACCAGACAATTTCAATTTCTTGCCTAGCAAAACACACAGGTATTTGCGCTTTCAGTATATGGAACATACTCTCCTCCCAAGGAGACACATGCCAATGTGGATAACTTGTATCTCAGGCGAAATAGAACAACTTCCGTTATAGATGGATTTACGACTAGGCCACTTTCTGTAGCCAACTTCGCTGTCGTACGTAGGACTTCCTGAAGTATATCCCTAAGAGTGTTTGGAAACCTTCGTCATATATACGCTCACTTTCACACATTTTTCTTCCAGAGACAAAATATATTTTTAATGGCTATATTCCAAAGTAGAGGAGACAGTAGACCTCCTTGAGGTGTTCCTCTGCTAACCCATCTTTGCCCAAGATATGTTTCTTTCAACCTCTCTGGAGTCTCCAGCATAAAGGATGCCAAATAAATAGGACGAAAATCTTACGCCTTTGTGTAATTAGGTTTTCCTGCTTTTGAAATAAAAATGACCTTTGTGCCCCTCTATCCCACAGATATATACGACATGCTGATTCAAGCAGTGTATATCTCCATAAGCCAAGAGCTACTCTTAGGGACACACTTGTTATCCAACCGGTGATACATTACCAGGGCCAGGCGACTAAGATCTTAGACTTAGGTACAATTTCTCCAACAAGCTCCGACAAATGCATATAATTGACCACCTCTACTGGCGCCACATTGTCCGTTAGAAAGTTCTCCTAGTGTTTCCTCACTAGTTCTAGTGTTTCCTCACTAGTTCTAGTGTTTCCTCACTAGTTCTAGTGTTTCTTCACTAGTTATAGTATTTTCTCACTAGTTCTAGTGTTTCCTCATTAGTTCTAGTGTTTCCTCACTAGTTCTAGTTTGTCCTCACTAGTTCTAGTGTGTCCTCACTAGTTCTCGTGTTTCCTCACTAGACATTGTCCATACATCCTCGGATTTGTGAATATATCCTAGCGTAATAGGTTTCGAGGATAAGATTTGTCTTAGTCTACAGGCCTCAGATGTCTCCTCCACGGATCAACAGAATTGCTCGCAGGAAATGTTCTGAGCCTTTTTCAAATCGCCTTTGTATTTTCTTAGCTCAGCCTAATATACGTCCCTAAAGTGTGGTTCGCTTGTGGCCTTGGCCAGGCTGAAGAGCTTTCTGCAACCCCTCCTTAGACCAACTAGTTTTGGGTCCACCAAACAGGTCGCTGTTTGCCCCTTGGTTTGACATGCTGATGCAAGCAAGTTATTCAGGGCCTTTGTGATCTTACGGACCATTAAGTCTAAATCCTCCGTAGTTTCCAATTCTCTTTCAGGTTTAGAGAGGATAGTCGTGCAGAATATGTGTGCCGAAATTTATTTCAATGCGCCTTTCTTCTAGCCGAAGGACCACTTATGTAATATTACTGAAAAGAATTTACTTGATCAACAGATACATTGTACACATGGATGCGATGTCACATTAACGAACTGGGGCAAACTTAAATGAGTGCTGTCCTATTCAAGTTTAAGCTCAGCGATAAGGAGATTCCTTTTTATAGCCTAGAAGAAGTTTTGACATGGTACACATGTCATAACATTTATGAAAAATTTTTTAAATAAGTCCCAATGAAACTTTTCATAACATTTATGAAACACGTTTCATAAATCTCATTTTTATGAAACATGTCATAATATTTATGAAAATCAAACATATAGTTTATGAAAAGTTGTCATAAAATTTATGAAAAACTTTCATAACATTTAAGAAAAAATTTCATAAACTTTTTTTTTTGCACAAAAAAACACTATATTGATAAATGGAGGAAAATTCCCCCATCAAATTTTCATAAATGAGGCAATTTTCATTGTACACCTACATGGACATATTGTAATAACATAATTTTTATATTCATGATATAAATTATTCATATTATGAAAAGTTTCTTTACATAAACATAATAAGTTTTTTTTATAAAGGATCATGTTCATACATTTTCTTTCATTAAGAATTTTCATAGTACTTTTTCATTAATATAGTAAAACTTTTCATAATATTTATGAACAAAAAGTTCTGAAACCCGATAATACATTACATAATGAAGGAAAATTTTCTCTGTGTATGGTAACTTGCAAATGTCGCCAGCATTAGGAGGGGATAACCATCGTTCAGCGTCATAGGCGAACATGCGAATCTCTGCGCTACGGTGTTCTCTCCATGAACGAGACTATGTAATGTATATTTCTCCTGCTCGTTAATGGAATGTTCGTGGGCAAATTTGCATTTGCAAACATCCACTGAGACACATTTTCATTATCCCACTGATCAACATCTTCATCATGAAACCTCCCTTAATGCCATTTCCTTTGCTTTCCATCCCCTGCTGTTGGATGTTGTTGTTTGTTATTTGAAGACCATTTTTCATTGCTATTTTTCATCACTTGAATGTTAGTTTGTTTCGCAGACCACGAGTGATCTGTGGAATATTATGCTATTATTTATATATGCTTTTCTGTTACGACCGACCATGTAATTATTTATTATTATTATTTTTTTTTTATTAATTTAGGTATTTTTTCTGAATATTATTTCCTTCATTTTATTTTATTCTCCTTCCAACAACCGCATCATAAATTAAGCAACAGTCATTTTAAGCAAACAACAGACATTCCAGCATTCAGTCTGCTGTTGTGATATTGCAATCATTTAGCTATGACAGCAGAAGTACTGCTGAAATAGCGAAAAATTAACTACTGAAAGTCAGCAGACAGCGTTTGCTATTCAGCAGTCTTTTTTCTGTGAGTGTACTCCCTGTTTTCCACTCTGATCACTAATTTTCCTTTTCGCAATGAAAAGGGGGACTTCTCCTGCGTATTAGTGCAGAAAAAAGCTGTGTAAATGTCTGGTAGCTGGTAGTATTCGTATAAATGTTGTCTCCAATGGTAAGCTTGCATGATAACCCACCGTTGCCCAAGGAGGTAGGTCAATTTCGTGCTGTTATTAAATTGCAGAACTACTGTTGTATTAGCAGAAATACTGTTGTAATAGCAGAAACATTGCTGTAATTGCAGCAGAATTAATTACCAACAATCAGCAGACAGTGTTTCCTATTTTCCGCAGACTTTTTTTGTGAGTGCGCTCTACGAAATTTGTTATTCAAAATTGCAAAAAAGTTTGCTGAAACAACAGTTTGTGTCTGCTGACAATGGGAAAGCATACATGACCGCTATTTCAGCAACCAGATGGCTATTATTTTTGCAAACATTTAGGTCTGCTGTTCTAACTTACAAAATCTGCTGTTTCAACTACAATATCTGTTAAAATATTTAACACGTATTACTGTCGAACAGGCAAAAATTGTGAGTGAGATAGCAAAAAAATTGTTATGCATTGAGATCGTTATATGTTGGAGAAAATATAAAATATATCATATACATACGTACCAGGGATTCGGAGTGGAGCAGGCCTATTTTTGCCGGAGCAGGAGCGAATTTTTTTAAACTTGGAGCGGAGCGGATTTTGAGATTGGAATACGCTTCGCTCCGAAACATTTCTATAAAATAAAAATCTTTAAAATACACATTTTTTGGTTTATGAACTTGTTATTTTGGCGAATTAAAGCAACAAACTCCATGGATTTTTATACCCACAACCATAAGAATGAAGGTATATTTCGTTTCACTGAAATTTTAAACCGCTAGTTGTACTAAGGCCCTCGATATCCCAACCGAACCGAAAATGGTCCACATCGGGTCATAATTAGATATAGCTGCCATATAGACCGACCTACCGATTTACAGTCTTAAGCCCAAGGCTAAATTCGGGAGCAACCGACAATATAATACCCTACACCACAGAGTTTTCTTACTACTTTTAATATATAGAACCTTATCCTAAGTCTTGTCAGTGTTCAATTTTGTATACTTACTAAAGTATCGAATAAAACAGCAAGATGTTTTTACAATAGGACTCAAATACTGCCAGCCGAAGGTATAAAGGCAAATATCCGCAAAAAATATATATATGGGAGCTACATACAAATTTAGGAGCTGTGCTTGGATTGAGCTTGAGTCATGGGTTCGATTCCCACCAGAGGCCTTGGTTTGTTGCTACTGTGGTATCACAATGGGAAGCCACCGTATCGCAGAGGTTAGCATGTCCGCCTATGACGCCAGGGGTTCGAATCCTGGCGAGACCATCAGAAAAAAATTTCAGCGGTGGTTTTTCCCTCCTAATGCTGGCAACATTTGTGAGGTACTATGCCATGTAAAACTTCTCTCCAAAGAGGTGTCGCACTGCGGCACGCCGTTCGGACTCGGCTATAAAAAAGAGGCTTACCATTGAGCTTTAACTTGAATCAGACTGCACTCATTGATATGTGAGAAGATTGCCTATGTTCCTTAGCGGAATGTTCATGGGCAAAATTTCCAATTTGCTATATCTAAATCTGAGTCGATTTAAATGAATTTTTTTGCGTATATCGGGACGTCAAAACAAGCACTTCATGCTAAGTTTGGTAAAAATCGGTCCAAAATTGTGGCTTCTACAGCCTTAATAGGCCATATTGGATGAAAGATATATATGGGATATATATCTAAATCTAATCCGATTTTGATGAAATTTTACACACGTATTAAGAGGTTACACGAAACGTCTCATGCTAAGTTTGGTAAAGGACGGACCAAAAGTGTGGATACTAAAGACTGAAAAGGCCACATCTAATAAAATATATATATGGGAGCTATATCTAAACCTGAACCGATTTTGCTGATGATGAAATTTTGCGCACATATTAAGACGTCAAAAAAACATTTCGTGCCAAATTTGGTGAAGATCACACCAAGATTGTAGCTTTTACTGCTTTCAAAGGGCATATCGGATGAAAGATATATATGGAAGCTATATCGAAATCTGAACCGATTTTTTTTTTAAATTAATAGCGTTCGTCCTTGGACGAACAAAAATGCAAAATTTTATGAAAATCGGACAAATTTGTTGTAATGACGACAAGTACCTTTATTACAAGAATACGGACCGACGGACACATCTAAATACAATAGAATCAGGAAGTGATTCTTAGCCTATCGGTATACATATCGATGGGTATAGCTCTTCTCCCTCTTAGCGTTGCAAACAAATGCACAAAGTTGTAATACCCTGTACCACAGTGGTGGTGTAGGGTATGAAAAGGCCGTATTTTCGCTGAAATTTAGTTGGACTACATTTCTCTTTTCCGAACCAAATTTGGTCCAGGTTTGACCTCACTTTGATATAAATTTGGAACATGGAATTGCCCTAGGCCACCCGATATCCGAAACACCTATGGTCTATATCAGGCCATGCTTGGATATAGCTTCCATATGCCGATATGGGATCTTAAGCCATAAATTCCTCATGTATTATCTGATTTTATTAAAATTTTAAACTGATCTGATTTTATTAAATCTGATCTGATTTTATTAAAATTTTAAATTTATAAAAACTTCTCGGTACCTGAACCGAATATGGTCCAAATCGGCCCACACTTGGACATTAGTATAGATATAGTAAATTTAAAATATAATATGATAATAAATATATCCATGATGATGGGGGTATACTAATTTCGTCATTCTGTTTGTAACTCCTCGAAATATTCATCTAAGACCCGATAAAGTATATATATTCTTGATCGTCATGACATTTAAGTCGATCTAGCCATGTCCGTCCGTCTGTCTGTCGAAAGCACGCTAACTTTCGAAGGAGTAAAGCTGGCCGCTTGAAATTTTGCACAAATACAAATATTAGCGTAGGTTGGTTGGGATTGTATTGGATCTAGGATCTTGACTTCTTGAGCCACTAGAGGACACAATTCTTATCCGATTTGGTAGAAATTTTGCATGAGGTGTTTATTATAACTTCCAACAACTGTGCTGAGTATGGTTTAAATAAGTCTATTGAATGATTTAGCTGCCATATAATCCGACCTGGGGTCTTGACTTCTTGAGCGGCTAGAGGGCGCAATTTCTATCTGAATTTTGCACGACGTGTTTTTGTATGACTTCCAACAACTGTGCTTAGTATGATGTAGCTGCCATATAAACCGATCTTGAATCTTGACTTCTTCAGCCACCAGAGGGCGTAATTATTATCCGATTTGGCATGAAAACATACATGTCAAATATGGTCCGAATCAGTCTATAGCCTGATACAGCTCCCATATAAACCGATCTCTCTATTTTACTTCTTGAGCCCCTAAAGGGCGCAGTTGTTACTCGAATTGGCTGAAAATTTTCACAATGACTTCTACTATGGTCTTCAATATTCAATTCAATTATGGTCCGATTCGGACCATAACTTGATATAGCTCCAATATTATAGCAATTCTTTTCTTTTGTCCTTTATTTGCCTAAAAAGATATATCGGGAAAAGATCTCGACAAATGCAAACTACGGTGGAGGGTATATAAGATTCGGCTCGGCTGAACTTAGCACGCTTTTACTTTTTTTTTTAATTTGGTTAAGAATGGTTTACGGTATTTGCTTAAAAAGTAAAGTCGGATGATCTGCTTATATAGGAGCAATAGACACCGATTCGGATCATACTTGGGATAGATTTTGGAGGTTATAGGAGAACTTATTGTGCAATATTTCGGTCAAATCAAATAATAATTGTGCTCTCTAGACGCTTAGGAAGTAAAATTGGAGGTCGGATTATAGGGAGCTGGAGGTCGTAAGAGAAATTATGCAAAATTTCATCCAAATCGGATAAGATTTGAGCCCTCTAGGACCTCCAGAAAATAAAATCGGGAGATCGGTTTATTTGAGGGCTTTAAAAGGTTATGGGCCAATTGAGACTATACTTAACAAAAGGGTTGGAGGTCATAAAAGAAACCAGTGTGCAAAATTTCAACCAAATCGGTTAAGAATTGCGTCCTCTAGAGGCTTAAGAAATCAATCCAAAAGATTGGTTTATATGAGGGCTTTAAAAGAATATAGCCCGATATAGGCGGCGACCAAGAATACACATAATCGGAGTTGAATATTGCTTGATGTTGTAAACGGAATGAAAAATTAATATATCGCTTCATAGGCCACGGTGTGTATTAGAAGAAAGTTAATAAGTAAATAATCAATTAAGAAGTAAAAAAGTGGAAGAGGAGCGTAGAGCAGAGCTGAAAAAAGGTAACCGCATCGGATCCCTGATATGTACCTTTTAGAATTCCATTCAATTTTGCATATAGTATTTTGCTCTCCTATTTCATTTGCTTTAATTATAACCTCCATTTTAGGATGGGGCTTTCACTGTAAAAATACCAAAAATCTAGGTTACGTTTGTATGGGAGCTACATCTAAAGTTGAACCGATTTGGGTTATAGTTGTCACAGAAGATAGGTGTAATGAAACTCGCCGTTTAAAATTTCAGCCAAATCGCATAAAAAATTCGCATTTAATAAACATAAAAAATGGTATGATTTGCATCTTATACCACATGGACGCTGGAGAGCTGTAAAATCGTGTTTTTTAGATCTCTTTACACAGAGTCCTAAATCATGCAAATTGGTTGAGTAGGTCAAAGGTTATAGCCCTTTAGTGGTCATCAGTGACACCCTGTATTAAAGATATAGGCCAATGAAAGCCCATGTCCTCCTCTATAAATGTCCAGAACATGTCCACTCAGATCAACAGATAAAAATTTTTGGACTCATTTTAAAAATTTTCGACATTTGGCTCACTGTGCGACACCCTGTATTAAATCTGAGCGGTAAAACATTTTTTACCGCTCAAATTAACAAATAAGAAGTTTTGGATTTATTTCCAATGTTTTCGACATTTGGCTCACTGTGCAATCTCCTCAAGGGTATAGTTTTGGTCCAATTGAGATCAAATTTTTAAATTTTTACCGATATATTTTTTTTATACAAATTGGAGTAGAACATTTTTTTCAAATTATGGTAGATTTCAAAATATGCCTTCCATAATTTTAAAATTAGTATTAATTTTAAAATTACCAGCATCCTTGCCAAGTATTGCTTCAAGTTTTAGCTCAATGGCGATGTACCTTCATTTTGGACCGTGTTTGAGGAATTTTCCGATGGTGTCATTTCTTCGTAAAAATGTTTAACATGACTGAAATCTACACATATGTCTCGTTTTAGTAACAAGATATCCACCAAAGAAATTATTTTCTAATGTTCTTGCCAGGATTCGAATCCAGTCTTTCAGTAAATAATAATTCAAAAAATAATGATTTTATTGTCATTTACATTTCTAGGCAGTTGATTAGACTTTGCAATGTTCCGATGAAACTGTAACGCGTTCCCACGCTTAAGGAAAATTCCTGTAGGCGAAAAATGTTCACACTATGCATATTAATAATTAATAGTATGTTTGATAGGATGTAATATAATAATTATACTTAATATAATGTGATATAAGACTTTTAGTAGCCCATAATTACTGTACTATTTTACTATTTTGTATATACACATGTGTTTAGTTATCGAGTTTAAAAATTTTAAATAATTTCATATGATTTTAATTTTACTGATAGCGTGTAAGTAATTAAAATAAAAATTTTTTAATACAAACTCTAGTCACTAGGTATAATGTTAATTAAAAGACAAATCAAATCCATACTAAATTGTAGTTTTTCTGCCAAAGATCTTTCAACGAGTGTGGACATCATGTAAACAAATGTACAGATATTCACAACAAATGTTACATATGACGACAACAGTTTAACAGCAAATACTTGCTTGGACTTTCAACAAAAGAATGCAGATTATGTAAACTTATTTTTATACCCAGCACCGAAGGAAGGGGGTATATTCGTTTTGTCATTCCGTTTGCAACACCTCGAAATATCCATTTCCGACCCTATAAAGTATATATATTCTTGATCAGCGTAAAAATCTAAGACGATCTAGCCATGTCCGTCTGTCCGTACAGTTTTTAAAAATTGAGATATTGAGCTGAAACTTTGCACAGATTCTTTTTTTGTCCATAAGCAGGTTATGTTCGTGGATGGGCTATATCGGACTATATCTTGATAGAGCCCCCATATAGACCGATCCGCCGATTTAGGGTCTTAGGCCCATAAAAGCCACATTTATCTTCCGATTTTACTGAAATTTGGGACAGTGAGTTGTGTTAGGCCCTTTGACATCTTTTGTCAATTTGGCCCAGATCGGTCCAGATTTGGATATAGCTGCCTATAAACCGATCCTCCGATTTAGGGTCTTAGGCCCATAAAAGCCACATTTATTATCCAATTTTGCTGAAATTTGGGACAGTGAGTTGTCTTAGGCCCTTCGACATATTTCGTCAATTTGGCCCAGATCGGTCCAGATTTGGATATTGCTGCAAAATAGACCGATCGTCCGATTTAGGGTCATAGGCCCATAAAAGACACATTTAGTATCCGATTTTGCTGAAATTTTGGACAGTGATTTGTGTTAGGCCCTTCGACATCCTTCTTAAATTTGGCTCAGATCGGTCTAGATTTGGATACAGCTGCCATATAGACCGATCTCTCGATTTCATGGTCTTAGTCCCATAAGACTTTAAATCGATTTCCGATTTCGCCTAAATATGGGACAGTGAGTTGTGTTAAGCTTCTTGACATATTTCTGCAATTAGGCCAAGATCAGTCTAGATTTGGATATAGCTGCCATATAGACCGATCTTTCGATTTAGGGTTTTGCACCATAAAAGTCGCATTTATTGGCCGATGTCGGCAAAATTTGGGACAGTGAGCTTGTGTTGGGCCTTCAACATCCTACTTCAAGTTGGCCCAGATCAGTCCAGATATGAATATAGCTGCCATATAGACCGATCTCTCGATTTAAGGTCTTGGGTCCATAAAAGGCGCATTTATTGTGCGATTTCGCCGAAATTTGAGACATTCGTGTCGTAT
The DNA here is from genome assembly GCF_963082655.1 of Stomoxys calcitrans. Taxonomy (NCBI): domain Eukaryota; kingdom Metazoa; phylum Arthropoda; class Insecta; order Diptera; family Muscidae; genus Stomoxys; species Stomoxys calcitrans. The sequence continues at coordinate 73,355,800 of NC_081554.1, read as the reverse complement.
ATGGTTCAGATCGGTCTATATTTGGATATAGTTACCAAAAAGACCAATATGGGGGCATAAATTATGCATGTTTCATATTGGTTTACATATATACCCGAGGTGGTGGGTATGCAACGCCCTTTTACTTGTTAAAGTTTGCCATTGAACTATCTAAAAAATATTGTGATATTTATGCTGATAATCGACCCTTTTCCTCTGGGTGAAATAACGTAATTAAAGAAAGATTAGTTTCATTTACTTCGTCTTTGTCACAGAAATCATCGTTGTCGTTCTAACCGTTTGTCTCTCAGCATGTATTTTAATCAGACAGTAACGTCACACAGATAAAAATAATTTTGAAAAACAACAACTTTGGTCGAAAAAACCATCTACGAAAGTTGTTATTTTATTTTGAATCCTAACGACCCAAAGTACAAATTTGTTGTTGAAAGGCACTCTTTGCAAGTCAACATATAACAACAACAACAATATATCCATAAGCAAGGCAAAAACCCATCTAAAGGCTCTATTACACGTCATCTAGTTGTCTTATGACATGTCAAATTTAGCACATGTTGGGTTGTGCATGCGGTGTGATACAAACGAAATTAACATATGAGAATCACTTTTCAAAATAGCACATGTAATTTTATGGTTTAGAGCATTTAAAGAAATCAGTTGTTTTTGTTGTCAGGCGAAAAAAAGCAACCTGTAGCGGGGATTGGGGTTTTTGGGCGCCAATTACATAAAATATGTAATAATTCCTTCCGAAATGATAAAATGTGTGGGTTAATGATGAAACGTTATAATTCTGCTTTATTTAGATGGACGCTATATGTAACATGAATGTTGCCTGTACAAAGAGAATGACCGTTATGTATGCATTATATATAAAATATGCCTAACAACACGAATGATGCAATCATTGGTACAGCCAAGCAAACGACGCGAAAAGCGACCGCGGATGCCTGTGCTGTACCAACAACCGTACCACAGCACAACACGAACGAGGCAGCATAATGAAACGGCGCGAGAAGCAACCGCGGATCATTAGTGCTGTCTGTTCGTTTGGCCGTTTGTCAACCAAATATATATGTAACAACATCAAGCAATAACAACAACCAACGGTACGCGAAGCACCACGGAGGTTTTGTGTTACTATTGCTTGCTTGTCACCTTACCCACTGACCTGTACAAAGAGAATGAACGTTTCACTGCAAGTGCTCTGTTTTTATATGTTTTGGAAAAGAGCTTTTGAACACAAAGCAAACCAGAAAGCTCAACTTAACGAAAATAACATATTGATCGTTCATTCTCAGTGTTGTCAATGTCACGTAAACTAGGTAATGTCTTTAATGAATGAAAATGTACCTATGGCAAAATAACAAAGTAATCAATAATAAACTAAACAATAAAGTACACATAGTAATGAATAAGTAGCGGTCCGCTACAGTCTCCCCCTTTGACGTGCGGGTCCTCACCCGAGCAGCGCGTCAACACATGGCTTCAATAAGAGGTCTTTAATTCAATGGGTCTTCCGTGGCCTTCCTCGCTTTCTAATCGGCTGAACTGGTGCCGGCACTTCAACAGAAAGGTCACCCCTGTATATTGTTAAGGCTGAGGCATGATAGGTACCCACCGGAATATTCGGATTGGCTGGTGATGAAACTTCATACGTTGATGAACCAATCTTGCGTGTGATGATGTAAGGGCCATCCCTTTTTGGCATAAATTTTGATGTTATGCCCTTCGATGCATTGCTGAGGACATGGGTTGTAACCAAGACGTATGTTCCAATATCAAAATCTGGTTGAAGTCGACGATGCTGATCCACATAGGCCTTATTCTTGTCTTGCGTCTTCATCTCCATTTCTTTTGCGTATTTCAGTACCTGCACAAGGGACTGAAGGTATGTTGATATCTCGGGAATAAAGTTTTCGGACTGAATAATAGATCTGACATCGTGTTGTACATCATCCAACGTTCTCATCTCCCTTCCAAACGTTAAAAATGATGCACTATAACCTGTACTTTGGCATTTCGAAGTGTTCATGGCAAATCGGATTGATGGCAAGCAGTGATGCCATCTATCATGCTGGTCTTGGACGATTATAGCTAATTGACACTTAAGGTCACGATTCTTCCTCTCAACAGGATTCGCCTCAGGATGGTAAACGGGTGTAAATTGTTGTTGAATGCCCAAACAGAAAGTTACCTTCTGCATTACCGCAGAAACAAATTGGACACCATTGTCTGATTTTATACGCCGAGGTATTCCATATCGTAGGAATATTTCCTCTATCAGAATTTTGGCACAGGCTTCTGCTGTAGCATCAATCATCTTGAACAACTCGGTCCATCGGCTTGCAACGTCCTCTACTATAAGGATCCATCTGTAACCCTCCTCGGTTTCGGGTAATGGGCCAAATAAATCGACTGCCACCACCTCAAATCTTTGCTTACTGCTGGTTGTTTGCAGCAGCCCTGCAGGCTTAAGATTTGTTGCCTTAAAACGTTGACAATCCACACAGTTCTTTACATATTTTGCGATCTCACTTCGCATTCCAGGCCAGAAATATCTATTGGCAATTCTAGCAATTGTCCTTTCGGAACCATAGTGGCCTGCGGTGTTATCATCATGGTACGCCTTTAAGATATCTGCCCTTTCATGGCTTGGTATTACGAGTTGCGCCTCATCACTGTCGTCATTTGCGTAGCAGTACAAAATGCCTTCATTTAGAATATAACTTCTGTTGATCCATTTAATAGAATTCTCGTCCTGATGTTCTAAAGATTTTATAATTTCGGCCAAATATTCGTCTTTCATCTGACCCTCTCGAATCTCTGACGGCCCTTTGCTTGGAATGTCCACGATGAAAGCACAAATGCAATTATTTTTGTTCTCATGAATATCTTCCGGGCATGGTGGTCTTGAAAGCATATCCGCCATAGTATTATTCTTACCAGGGACGTATTCAATTGTGAAATTGTAATGTTGGATCTGCAAACCCCATCTTGCGAGACGACCCGTGGGTGATTTAACATTCAGAAGCCATTTCAATGGCTGATGATCTGTGAGCAATTTGACCTCACCTCCCTCTATGTAACCACGGAATTTGTTGCATGCCCAAACTATTGCGAGAGCCTCCCTTTCTGTGGTCGAATAGTTGCGCTCTGCGCAGCTTAGTAGACGACTGCCGTACTCTATAGGGTGTAGCTCTGTTCCCTCCCCCTGGAGCAAAACTGCTCCGAGAGCGTAGGCGCTAGCATCAGCTTGAATTTGAAAGGGCATACCATCTACTGCCTGTTTCAGTATGGGTGAAGTTGTCAAAGTCTGCTTCAGTTTATCAAATGCCTCTTGTTCTAAGCTTCCCCACTTCCAACTTGCGGATTTCTTTGTTAAATTGGTAAGGGGTCTGGCAATCTCAGCATAGCTCTTTATAAATTTGCGGTACCAGGAGCAGGTCTGGATAAAGGATATTAGCTCTTTCACATTACGAGGTTCTTTCCGATCTACTATTGCCCTTATCTTTTCTGGATCTACGGCTATTCCTTCCGGTGTGAGTACATGACCAAGGAAGTGTACGCTTGAGCAGCAAAATCTGCACTTCCGGTTGTTTAAACGTAGTTTGAATGCAATTAATCGTTTGAGGACCAATTCCAGGTCATTAAGATGACGGTCAAATGTTTCGGAGCAGATAATTAAATCGTCCAAATAGGCTAGGACGCACACATTAGGAATGCCCGCCTTGAATCTATTAATCAAGCGTTGAAACGTGGAGGGGGCATTTCTTAACCCAAAAGGCATTCTTCTAAACCGGAACGTACCAAAAGGGGTTATTAGACATGTTTTATCCCGGTCTTCGACAGCAACTTCGACTTGATAATAACCACTCTGCAAGTCTAAAGTTGTCATGTATTTGGTGCTCTTGGCCGCATGGAGCAAGTCCTCCATACGTGGAAGTGGATAACGATCAGGAATGGTAGCCGCATTAAGCTTCCTGTAGTCTACGCATACTCGGACAGAACCGTCTTTTTTGGGAACCATGACCACCGGTGAAGCCCATGCCGAGTCGCACTCTTCGATTATGTCATTCTCCAGCAGCACATCTATTTCTGTCTTCAGCTCCCTAGTCTTCGCAAATGACAGTCGATAGGGTGGCGAAAATATTGGTTGCTGGTCGCCAGTATTAATCTTGTGGACAGCGTAGGGTGTAGGTTCTCCAGAATCTTCAAACGCCTTAGCATGCAAAGTCAAGAGTTCATCCAGCTTTATTCTTTCCGCTTCTGATAAATTATTTGCATCGAAGTCCTTCAAAATGTTGTACTCGAACATATATAGAGGGATGAACATCGGTTCATCCTGGTCGGTATTAGACTTCTCGCTGCGGTCTGGGAAAAGACTATTATTTCTTACCCTTTCTGGGGTTACCATGTCAGTCGGAATGGCATCTTTAAATATGGCTTGTTTGGAATGTGGAGAGTAGTCCGACACCACATTATAATCCGGTCCATAACTCTCAAAATCTGAAACATATGTTTCGCAATTACGTTTTGGCGTCACAAAATTGGGCTCAACATGTTGGGCTGCAACTTCAGTTGTCTTACGCTTGAGATGTGTCTCTGCCACCTTTATGGTTTCCACCAAGTTCAATTCTAGGGGCCATTCTTCGGCGAAATCAAAAACTTCTGTGGGACTCCCTTCAAAGTACCAATGTTGTTGACCCATATTTAAGACAATTTGCGCCTGCTCCATAAAATCTGTGCCAAGAAGGGTTCGGTTATTCTTGTCATCCGGAAAAATCAAGAAGTGTATATCCAATGATCTGCCTCCAATAGAGATCTTGCATGTAGTCGTCAAGAATTTGCGAACATTTGTACTCCCATCGGCCAGCGTCGTGCGGCAGTCTACGGTCTTGAACTTGCAACCTTTGAATTCCATAATTCTTTTTAAGTTCGAACTTGCGATACTGGTCTTCGCTCCACTGTCAAAATATGCCTGACCCGGGATACCGAATAATTCCACATTTACCATTGGTATGTCTCTTCCGACACACATGCCCAAAGAGTTGAAACTCACTGTCATTGGAGTATTACTTCGTGGCTTATTACTGCATGTAGGGCAATTCGCACGAACATAGCCAGGTGCATTGCATCCATAGCATGCTAACTTTGGCTTTACGACTGCTGCCTCTGCCTCTACTGTAGCCTTTGATACTGCCTTCTGTCGTTTGAAGCATTCTTCAAAAACATGGCCTTTCTTACGGCAAAAAGTGCATCGCTTTGGACCGCCCTTGGGACCTCCATCAATTCCATTGGAGTTCACCACACCGCGTTCACAAATAACCTGCTCCGCTTCTCTTGCGTCTGCTAGGAGTTGGTCGAAAGTTTCCACTTTATGTCGGTAGACACGTTCTCTTATTTGCGAGTGCAACATTCCAAATACCATGTCAATCTGATCAGCCTCAGACGGAACCCTTGGCAACTGGGCAAACAATGTTCTCTTTTTCCGAATGAAACTGTCTGTTGGCTCACTTTTCTGTTGCTTGGTCTCGTTTAACTCGGCATATATGCGCCACGCAGGCTTAGGGGGTGAAAAAGCGTCACGTAGCATCTTGATGACGTCAGCAAAAACTTTAGCATTTTGTTTAACACCACGCCACCACTCTGCAGCATCATCCTCCAAAAGCATTGGCATGCCGTTCACAGCGTTAGCGTCGGATATATTCTCAACAGCTTTGTAAGTGGATATGGCAGAAATAAATTCTTCCACTTTGGTGGGATTCCGCTCTCCATTATACCTGGCTGAACAACCACTGAAAGAACCGCATTTTTCGCTGGGCCGATTAACGGCGCTCAATAGACGTTCGAATTGCTCGGTCGACAGGGAAACCATAGCTTTGCCTGCAATTCGTTGGCTTCTGCGTGTTTCTTCAGCAAAAACTTCAACCTCCTCTGTACTATCAGATGAAGTAGCCAGGGCTTTAGACGGAAAATCTCCAATAATTACAAGACAAAAAAAATTGTGCCAAATACGGACAAAACGCTTTCCTCTCTCCACACAATTAAAATATTTTCAGCTCGAAAAACAAACAAACAATTCTGCACGGCTATACGGGCGTAATTCGGGCCCCGCAGTTGGGCGACAGTTTGTAGCGGGGATTGGGGTTTTTGGGCGCCAATTACATAAAATATGTAATAATTCCTTCCGAAATGATAAAATGTGTGGGTTAATGATGAAACGTTATAATTCTGCTTTATTTAGATGGACGCTATATGTAACATGAATGTTGCCTGTACAAAGAGAATGACCGTTATGTATGCATTATATATAAAATATGCCTAACAACACGAATGATGCAATCATTGGTACAGCCAAGCAAACGACGCGAAAAGCGACCGCGGATGCCTGTGCTGTACCAACAACCGTACCACAGCACAACACGAACGAGGCAGCATAATGAAACGGCGCGAGAAGCAACCGCGGATCATTAGTGCTGTCTGTTCGTTTGGCCGTTTGTCAACCAAATATATATGTAACAACATCAAGCAATAACAACAACCAACGGTACGCGAAGCACCACGGAGGTTTTGTGTTACTATTGCTTGCTTGTCACCTTACCCACTGACCTGTACAAAGAGAATGAACGTTTCACTGCAAGTGCTCTGTTTTTATATGTTTTGGAAAAGAGCTTTTGAACACAAAGCAAACCAGAAAGCTCAACTTAACGAAAATAACATATTGATCGTTCATTCTCAGTGTTGTCAATGTCACGTAAACTAGGTAATGTCTTTAATGAATGAAAATGTACCTATGGCAAAATAACAAAGTAATCAATAATAAACTAAACAATAAAGTACACATAGTAATGAATAAGTAGCGGTCCGCTACAAACCCCAAATTAAATTCTTTTCAAAAATTTATGATTTAATCAGCTTTCTCACAACTTTAACAATTATTACGCATAAAAAAATCAGCATTTGCTCAAATCATCTCCTTTATAATGAAATAAATCAAAAAGTACTGCTGCACAGTAATAAATGTCTCAATTAATTAAAACAAGTAAAAAGGCGTTAAGTTCGTCCAGGCCGAACTTTGGATACCCACCACCTCGGGTATATATGTAAACCACTTTTCATTCCGAATCTCGACCGATCTGGATCAAATTTACGAAGGAAGTCGAAGGGCTTGACACAACTCACTGTCCAAAATTTCATCAAAATCGGATACTAAATGTGGCTCTTTTGGGCCTAAGACCCTAAATCGGAGGATCGGTCTATATGGCAGCTATATCCAAATCTGGACCGATCTGGGCCAAATTGACGAAGGATGTCGAAGGGTCTAACACATCTCACTGTCCCAAATTTCAGCAAAATCGGATAATTAATGTGGCTTTTATGGGCCTAAGACTCTAAATCGGCGGATCGGTCTATATGGCAGCTATATCCAAATCTGGACCGATCTAGGCCAAATTGACGAAGAATGTCGAAGGGCCCAACACAACTCACCATCCCAAATATCAGCAAAATCGGATAATAAATGTGGCTTTTATGGGCCCAAGACACTAAACCGGAGGATCGGTCTATATGGCAGCTATATCCAAATCTGGACCGATCTGGGCCAAATTGACGAAGAATGTCGGAGGGCCTAACACAACTCACTGCCCCAAATTTCAGCAAAATCGGATAATAAATGTGGCTTTTATGGGCCTCAGACCCTAAATCGGAGGATCGGTCTATATGGCAGCTATATCCAAATCTGGACCGATCTGGGCCAAATTGACGAAGAATTTCGATGGGCCTAATGAATGTGGCTTTTATGGGCCTAAGACCCTAAATCGGCGGATTGGTCTATATGGGGGCTATATCAAGATATAGTCCGATATAGCCCATCTTCGAACTTAACCTGCTTATGGACAAAAAAAGAATCTGTGGAAAGTTTCAGCTCAATATCTCTATTTTTAAAGACTGTAGCGTGATTTCAACAGACAGACGGACGGGCATGTCTAGATCGTCTTAGATTTTTACGCTGATCAAGAATATATATACTTTATATAAGGGATTTATATCAAGATATAGGTCATTTTTATACCCACCACCATAGGATGGGGGTATACTAATCTAGTCATTCCGTTTGTAACAGCTCGAAATATTGATCTCCGACCCCATAAAGTATATATATTCTGGATCGTCTCGACATTCTGATTCGAACTAGCCAAGTCCGTAAAGCTAACCTCTTGAAATTTTGCACAGTTACTTAATATTGATGTAGGTCATTGGGAATTGCAAATGGGCCATATAGGTTCAGATTTGGATATAGCTTCCATATAAACCGATTTCGACAAACCGACAAATTTCGTCCGATTTTGCTGAAATTTTGCATGTGGTGTTCTCTTATGACTTTTAACATCGATGTCAAGTACGGTTCAAATCGGTCAAGAACCTGATATAGCTCCCATACAAACCGATCTCCCGGTTTGACTTCTTCAGCCCCTGGAAGCCGTAATTTTTGTCTGATTTGGCTGAAATTTTGCATGTAGTGTTCTGCTATGACTTATAACAACTGTGTCAAATACGGTCCAAATCGGCCTATAACCTGATATAGCTGCCATATAAACCGATCTCCCGAGTTGACTTTTTCGGTTCCCAAGATTCGGGCCGGCCGAACTAAGCACGCTTTCCGCTATGCATTGTAATATCTCATCATATTTATTTTGCCGATTGAGCACATTTTCTTCGTATATTGATTTCTATATACATTTTAAAAACCTCGAGTTTGAAGATTATGGAATGTAACTCGCTTTGTTACCTTAGAAGATATTAAAAAATTGTTTATATACTTTTTCTTCCACGGATCATTAATTATTTAAAATAACAACCCATGATAGTTTTAATCTAAAATACCTTTTGTACCCTTCTTCTCTGATGCGGCATAATAATGTGCTTCTTTTTTAACACTAATAGAAAAATATTATTATGGTGTTTTTTAACCTTCTTTGCTGTTTTCCGGTGATCGAGTATTTCCTCTTTTGTTGTAGCCTTTGACAGTTGCCTTTGCATGGTCGCCGAAGTCCTTTATGTGTACAAGAACCATGCATCCTTGAAGAAGACTAAGTGGTGGGCGTTTTGAAAAACAATCAAAACATGGGCTATGATGTGCCGCATATCTAATTTGATGCGTGCCCTTTAAGCCGCCCACAACAAACAGTAAACAGAAACACAAGCGGTTTGATGACTACCAATCTTAACTTCCTATTTTCAAACATTTCCGCTCAGCATTTAGCATGGGAACATTTCGTCTGCGTATGTGAACTCATATCAATTAGCAGCCTAATCAGAAAAGTCTATACCGCGTTTGCATAAATATAACCATAGAATAGATTAGATTTGGTTTTAGTGGCAGTGTGCAATCAGATTAACTGATACATTTAAGTGCATTGTGATACCACAGAAACAGGAGGATTAATATGGCTTCTAGTTCCTACTGTTGAACCAGCCACATTCCTGTGAAAGGCTAAAAAATTTGCAAATGGAGCAACTCTTTCTCCTTGACAATGCAGAACATGCAGATGATGTTCTATAGTTTCCTCTTCCTTGACGTCCTGACGGCTTCGGCTAAAATTGCCCTTTCCAAAATGTGGGATTTGAAGTTCAATTTCCTGTCCAGCAAAACACCCAGGTGTTTTGCCTTTTCTATAAATGGAACATTCTCTCCACCCACCCAAGAAGACAGGTTCCACTGTAGGCAACTTGTATCACCTGCTGAAAAGAACTACTTCTGTCTTGCACGGATTCATACCTTACCGCAATTGCCACGTCATCAGCATACGTGATCACTTTTACCACTTTTTCTTCGAAAGACAATAATATACTATTATTGGCTATATTCCAAAGTAGCGGAGACAGTACACCTGCTTGAGGCGTTCCTCTGCTGACCCATCTTTTTAGATCCACAGATCCCAAGCCTGCCGTAATGCATCTTTTAGTAAGTAACTTATTAATAAAGTTTCTTACGGTAGAGTTGATGCCTAGAAACTCCGACTCCTTCATGATTGACGTCGGTTTTACATCATTGAAAGCACCTTCAATGTCAAGAAATGCTACCATTGTATATTCCTTGACAGCTAGGGAACCCTCTATCTAGCCGACTAGGTCATGAAGGGCTGTTTCAGTGGATTTGCCTTTACTATATGCATGCTGCTGGCGCAACATGCGATCTCCAGGGATCTTTGCCCTAAGATATGTTCCTATCAACCTCTCAAGTGGCTTCAGCATAAAGGATGACAGACTAATAGGACGAAAATATTTCGCCTTCGTATGGTAGGGTTTTCCTGCTTTCGTAATGAAAATGACCTTCGTGTCCCTCCATCCCACAGGTATATATGACATTCTTATGCAGGCAGTGTATATCTTCCTAAGCCAGGGCACCAGTCTATCAGACACAGCTTGTATTTCAACCGGTGATACATCATCAGGGCCCGGCGGACTTGAAGAAGTCGAAACTTCTTATCGCCCAAAGGATTTTCGGCGCAGACACAATTTCCCTAATAGCCTCCGACGAAAGCATATCAGTGACAATCTCTTTTGGCGCCACGTTGTCCGTTGGAGAATTTCCCGGGAAATGTGTATCAACGGGTAGTTCTAGTGTTTCCTCACTAAACATTGTCCATACATGCTCTGACTTCTAAATTTACCCCATCGTAATAGGTGGCAAGGACAGAATCTTCCCTAGCCTAGAGGCTAGGCTAGGAATTCAACAGCTCCTCCACGGAGCTGTTGAATTCTACCCAGGATTTGTTCTGAGCCTTCCTCAGCTCGCCCTTATATTTTCTTTACTCAGCCTTATAGATGTCCCAATCGTGTGGTGCTCTTGTAGTTGTCTGCAGTCTTTCCTCAGACCAACCAGCTCTGGGGTCCATCATGGCGGTCGCTGTTTCCCCCCTGGTTTGGCACTAGGGCATGATGACAGAAGCGAGTCATTCAGGGCCTTCGTGATCCGCTTTACCACTATGTCTATATCCTCCGTAGTTTCCACTTCCTTTTCTGGTCTAGAAGGCATAGACATGCAGAATTTGTGACGAAATTTATCCCAATCCGTCTTTCTTCTGTTTAGCCGAGGGACCACTAGTTCAGTATTTTCTCTTAGGCTGAAACTAATATAACGATGATCAGAGAAGCTGTGGTCATTCAACACTTACCAGTCACATATGCTTCCGCTGATATTCTCTGACCATAATCGTCTGGCTCTAGGGAACTTTAGTGCGCATCACACTTCATGGCATTCTCCCCTAGGTAACGACCAGCAAGGCATGGCTTTGGCAGAGCAGATTGAAGACTCCTCGTTTTGCACGGTGAATGAGGATGCCCTGACTAGGATTACGGGAAGGTGCAGCAGCTCGCCACACATTTCCATTGCATCCCCTGATCTCCTGAGTGACGTATCCTGCAAGCCGTCATCTCTTTGGGGTCAGACCACCTCCCCATAATTCTCACCATCGACCGACCACCCGACTTTATAAACTCTGAGCGCCGGACGTTCATCAATCAGCAGAAGGCCGATTGAATTGGCTTCAGAGAGTATACCAATCGCCGCTTCAGTGAACTGCCATCCCCCTCGGATGCGCTAGTTGCCGAAAGGAAATTCCGAGACATCACTAACGTAGCAACCGCTCGCTTTATACCAGCCGGTCGAATACCACAAGTGCGGCCCAATTTCCGGGCGCAGGCAGTGGTACTCGCAGACGAGCGTGATGGGATTCGTTGTATGGACCAATGTAACTTAGGCACCGGTTTAGGCAAGCTGTGGTCTACTGTTAAGTCACTCTCGACAGGACCTCAGTCACTTTTGGCGAAGTAACCGTGACTGATCCGAAGAGATGCGCCAAGGAGGGAGAGGGCAAGGAGGAGAGTCATTCGCCGTATCCGTGGTCTTCGTGCCGATGGACAGCCATCACAATTTACCATGGGGAAAGGTATGAATGTCATCCGTGGCGCCAAATCATCCAAGAAGTTGGGCCCCGACGGGATCTCTACATTGATGTTAAAGAATCTGGATTTACCTGGAGTTGAATACTTTACTACTTTCCTCAAGCTGTCTTTGAACACTCTTATAGTTCCCGATGTCTGGAAAATGGGCAGAGTGAACCCGCTACTGAAGCCTGGAAAAGACCCGAGTTTGGGGGAGTCGTATAGACCGATCTCCCTTCTCTCACCAGTGGCAAAGACGCTTGAGGCATTACTCCTCCCGAGCCTCGTAGGAGAATTTCCATTCGCTGAGCATTAACACGGATTTCAGAGACTGCACAGGACAACAACAGCTTTGCATGCCATCACCGCACACATTTGCCGTGACTTCAATCAGCCCAGACCATGTGATAGGACAGTCCTCGTGGCACTGGACCTATCGAAGACATTCAGACACTGTCAGCCATGCCAAACTATTTGAGGACATCGCCAACACGTCCCTCCTGCCAGGCCTTAAACGTTGGGTCGCGAATTATCTGTGTGGCCGCCAGTCATTTGTGGAATTTAGGGATAAGAAGTCGAAACACCGTAGAGTGAAACAGGGAGTTCCCCAAGGTGGGGTGATATCTCCGGCACTGTTTAACCTCTACCTATCCTCCATTCCACCCCCTCCAGATGGCATAGAGATCGTATCATATGCGGACGATTGTACGATCATGGCATCAGGCCCCCCACCCATTGATGACATCTGCGATAGGTTGAACGTCTACCTCAACGAGCTTGCCTGATATTTCGCTGCAAGAAATCTGAAGATATCTGACACCAAATCTTCAGCCACATTGTTCACTACAAATACGCGAGAGGTGAATACTGAGCTGACTGTGATGGTCGATGGAGAAATGATTCCGACCATCAAGTGTTCCAGAATACTTGGCGTCACATTTGACAGCTCTTATACATTCTCCCCACATGCTGCAGCAATTTGCGATAAAGCCAAAAGTAGAAACAAGGTCCTCAAGTCACTCGCTGGCAGCACTTGGGGTGCAGACAAAGAAACCTTGTTGACCACGTACAAAGCCGGTCTGTGGCAAGTTAAGCAGCGCCAGTGTGGTCTCGTCAGCTTTGCGACGGGGTGTCTCCGCAGTGGGTCATGTGGGCCACCTTTATCAGGTGCTGTTGTCTAAGCAATACCTTTGGGCCTTTTGGGGTAGAGATCATCCAAATCATCATCTTGTGGATAGATATCCACCGCCCAGAAGCCTTAAAGGAAATCTACCTGATCTAGAGCGTGAAGTTCAGCGCTAGAAGAGAGAACCTTTAGATCAAGCGGCATATCAAGCAGGTCTAGACAACATTCATGCAGACACGGTAGTAGATGCGGTAAATGGCTAATGGGTGAATGTAATCCTTGGAGAACTACCGCCTCCCATTGCACATGAAGAAATCGACCTCCCCGGCAAACCAGAGTAGTTCTGGCTTAATTACGTTCCGGCAGATGCAGCCACCTCAACTCCTACAGAACAAGGATTGATGCCGACGTGCAAGATGTGTGTCCCGATTGTAAATACGCGTCACTTGTTTAACTGCCCAGCCAGATCCACTCGACTCAGACTTGCCAGATCTTGCCACTCAACAAAATCAAGCAAACGAAAAATAGAACACAAAAAACTGCTACAACAACAATGGCAACACTTACCAGTCACATATCCTTCCGCTAAGACTCTTTGCAAAGGTAACATCTATTGGGTTGCCCAAAAAGTAATTGCGGATTTTTTAAAAGAAAATAAATGCATTTTTAATAAAACTTAGAATGAACTTTAATTTTCCCAAACATCCCATTGCGGAACAAATTAGAGGGAAACTAACTTCTCACAATATCAATTGAGTGTTGCCCGATTCAAATTTAAGCTCAATGATAAGGGGACCACCTGTTTAATGCCGAGTCCGAACGGCGTGCCACTGAAAAGCAACACCTCTTGGTTGAGAAGTTGTACATGGCTGAAATACTCACAAACGTCGCCAGCATTTGGTGAGGAGATAACCACCGCTGAAAAATATTTCAAGGTGTTCTCGCCGGCAGGATTTGAACCTAGGCGTTTGGGCACGATAGGCGGGCATGCTAACCTATGCACCACGGTGGCTCCCACTTTAATCAAATATACTTTTTTTTATACTTTATTTCTAAAGCAAGCTAAAATTAACAGCTGATAACTGACAGAAGAAAGAAGGCAATTATAGAGTCACAAGCCGTGAAAAAATTTGTCAACGCCGACTATATGAAAAATCCGCAATTACTTTTTGGGCAACCAATAGTACCTCCTGCCTGTTCCTGGTAATAAAGGTCGGTTTTTCCCATTATTTGAAATCGCAAGCTAAAATATATTAGTTTAGCATCTCACCCCTTTTGTTACTATCTGAACTTCCCCATAACTGGTTAGGCTCTTTTTCCCCGCGGAAGTGACTTCAACCAGCAGCTTAAGTCTCGAGGGCGGCAACTTCGAATCGTGCGCCATATATAGGGAAGCCAACCCATAATGGGACTTACTAATTTCAAATCTAGCATTAATCCACGAGATTTTATACTTTATGCACAAGATCCTCCAATTCCAACCACCCTTAAGGCGATAAAATAAATCAAGCTCAGTTCTTGTGTTCGAATGTATTGCTTAAAAAAATCATTGCAAAAATCTTACTTATTATCAACAGCATATTTAACAGAGTAAAATTTAACTATAAAAAATACTAAAAATTTAATAAATACTATTTACAAGCCAGCAAATGCAATTTCAGTAATAACATCAATAATCTCTGGTCAGCAACTTCACCAAATCTCCAATGTAGGCCTGAGCCATTTGTAAAGTTTCATATTTAGAGAGACGACGGTCATTGCCCAGGGAGGGCACCACATCGCGTAACTTCTCAAATGCATCATTGAGGCTATTCATGCGTCGCCGCTCACGGGCATTGGCCGCCAATCGACGCTTTCGTAAAATATCTTGCGAGCACAACGATGATGAGCCTAAGGACATGGAACAGGAAATACCCTTGGCAGGCTTTAAGGGATTCTTTGTTAAGGTTTTGCCATTTTTCAAGTGTACATTCAGTTGGTGCTGGGGATTGTCCAATGCTGTTCTGGTATGGTTGGTTGGCAAACTATTGTTACTCCACTGCATTGGCTGATTATTGTGGTGGTGGTGGTGGGGGTAAGAATTGTAGAACTGCTCCAATTCATAGGTCGATGTAGGTATGGGTGTTTCCAAGCCAAAATCATTGCTGGTATTAGAATCAGACATGGAATCATTGTTGTTCAATTCGTCCTCCAAAGTATAGAAGTTGATTGTGTTGCCGCTGGAATTGATATGTCCTGAATTGCTGCTTTCCGAACCCATGAAGCTTCCTATGCTGCAGTTGAGATCTTGTCCCGGCAAATTGTGGGGAAGCATGAAATGTTCACTAAAATCGGAGGATAACATTTTTAATAGAGGCGCGCTCGAAAAGATTTCTCGCCTAGTAGATAGAATTTGTTACTGCTTCGAAGGAATTGCTACAACTGTTGCTTGATCAGCATCCTGTGCAGGATTTTATACTCACATCTCTGCCTTCCTTCTTAGCCTCCATTCCTCTGCTGCCTTCTGATTGGTCAGTTTAGTGACTAGAGTTATGTATTTAGGCCACTTGCTTGTGCCTACCTGCCACACAATCCTTTGTCTGATTCGTCGTCGTCCTCTGAGTGCTGTTGGTATGTGCCGTGTAGCGAATTAATTGCCGAAGGTTTGCTTTGCCCTAATTCCCACTACTTGGCCCATGATCGTGTTTCAGCCACCACTTGTGGCAGAGCAATCTTTTGTTGTACTACATGTTGCATGCATGCTACTCGTAGTGTGGCTTGCCACATGCAGCAGCACACCAACCAACAAAAAAAGCTATTGTTACAAAAATTGACTTGCGGTCAAAACGTTTAATTTCCTGCATATAGTTTTGTTGATTTTTTTGTTTGACGTTTTGCAACACAAACTCTAAAAATATTCTTTTGTGCAACAATTGTTTTCATTGTAAAATTGTTGTTTTTTTGTATTCAATCCTATCACAAGTGATGCATGTATGTATGTATCTTTCATGAGGATATAATTATTGCGGTTTTTTGATGCCCCAGAAAAAAAAAATTATCACTTTCTGTTTCTTTTCTTAGGCTGCATTATTATCAAAATCCTTTGCGACGCAGCATATAAAAAATTTTATGTTTATCCAAAAAAATCATACAACAGTTGTTTTGGTGAACACTGACACTGTTTGCGTCATGTCATTTGCAAGGTCAATACAAATCCTTAATTTTTAAAATATGATGATGACCAAAGGATTACAAACGCTGATGTGCTTATTGAGGGGGAGATTCAATACGATTTGCCAACCATGTCCCCGAAGGGGTCTTTGTCATGAATTCCTTGCTGATTAGAAAATCCTTTATCGCTTTCCATTCTATGCCCTAAACTGGCTCAATTATGGTATGGTATGGTATAAAATGTCTCTACCAAGGGGGAGATTCAATACGATTTGCCAACCATGTCCCCGAAGAGGTCTTTGTCATGAATTCCTTGCTGATTAGAAAATCCTTTATCGCTTTCCATTCTATCCCCTAAACTGGCTCAAGTATGGTATGGTATTCGTACCCAAGTGCTGGAGTGTGTAAAAAAATGTCTCTACCAAGGGGGAGACTCAATACGATTTGCCAACAATGTCCTCGAAGAGGTCTTTGTGATGAATTCCTTGGTGTTTAGAAAATCCTTTATCGTTTTCCATTCTATGCCCTATGGTATGGTATTCGTACCCAAGTGCTGGAGTCTATTAGAAAATGTTACAACGTCTCATCATCTTCCCCACATACGCTAAACACTCTATGACTAGCCGCATCTACTCTGCATAAGTACCCCTATGTCCTATGTGACCCGTAATCATACCACACTGATCTCCTTCCTCTATCTGCTTAGTAATAGCCTCGTCTTCTTACGATCCGGATCCCCATAGGGGTTGCTTCGTCCTACCGACTGTTCGTTGCCCACGCTCTTAACTTGGACTGGGTAGCCTCGAAAGGTTAGACTCAAACATTTTTGAACCTCTACACTAGTTAAAATGAACTAAATTTGAGAAATATTGAACTTCCCATGGCGCTAAAGAATGATATGCTCGCTACAAGTTCAATGGACATACTTCTTATACCCTACACCACTACTGTGGTACAGGATATTATAACGTAGTGAATTTGTTTGTGACACCCAGAAAGAAGAGAAATGGACCCATTGATAAGTATACCGATCGGCTAGGAATTACTTTCTGATTCGATTTAGCTATGTCCTTCTGTCTGTCCATGTTAACTTGAGTACAAAGTACAGATCGCAATTTTTATCCGATTGTCTTCAAATTTGGCCCAAGCATTTTCTTGGGCCTAGAAACGAAGCTTATTGAAATTGTAAAAAATCGGTTCAGATTTGGATATAGCTCCCACATATATATTCGTCCAGTTTGGGCTAAAATTGCATTTATATCGTCATTTGTTAACCGATTCTCACTAAATTTTGCACGAGGGGTTTTCTTATAAGTCTCGACATTATTATTGAATTTCATAGGAATCGGTTCAGATTTAGATAGAGCTTCCATATATATGTTCGCCCGATTTGACTAAAATTACAATTATATCGTGATTTGTACACTGATTCTCTCATAATTTCGCACAAAGGAATATTTTATAAATCTCGACATTATTGGTGAATTTCATAGAAATCGGTTCAGATTTGAATATAGGTCCCATATATATGTTCGTCAAATTTGGACTAAAATTGCAATTTTATCGTTATTTGTAAACCGATTCACACGACATTCTCTTATAAGTCTCGCACAAGTAATTCTCTTATAAGTCTCGACATTATTGGTAAATTTCATAGCAATTGGTTCAAATTAAGATGTAGCTCCCATAAATATGTACGTCCGATTTGGATTACTATTGCAATAATTTGGTCATTTGTTAACCGATTCTCTCGAAATTTAACAGCAAAGATTTTCTTATGACTCTTAATATTACTGGTGAATTTCATAGAAACCTGTTCAGATTTAGATATAGCTCCCATATATATTTCGTCCGATTTTGAATAATATTCAATAATATCGTAAATTATAAACAAACAAAATATGGCACGAAGGTTTCTCTTATAACTCTTCTGATGAATTTCATAGAAATTTGTTGAGTTTTAAATACAGCTCCCTTATATATGCATCTCCCGATTTTCACTTTTAAGGCTTTCGTTAACCCATTTATCAATAAATGGGTTATCAAAAGCACATCATAAAATAAACTTCAGCGGTGGTTATCGCCTCCTAATGCTGGCGACATTTGTGAGGTAAAAACTTCTCCTCAAAGAGGTGTTGCTCTCCGGCTCGCTATTCGGACTCGGCTATAAAAAGGAGGTCCCTTATCGTTGAGCTTTAAATTGAATCGGACAGTACTCATTGATTTGTGAGAAATTTGCCCCAGTCCCTTAGTGGAATGTTCATAGGCAAATTTGCATTTGCAACAGAACAGTACTGGGAAAATTTCAGCCAAATCGGCTGTAAGGGCTCAAGAATTCAGGTCGGGAGATCGGTTCATATGGGAGCTATATCCAAATCTGAACCGATACGACCCATTTACAATCCCCAACGACAACATTTTCAAGTGTCTAGCTTTACACGTTCGACCACTATTATGATTTCGACAGACGGACGGACATGGCTAGATAGACTCAGAATGTCGAGGCGATCTAGGATTGGTATACTTTATGGGGTCTTAGATCAATATTTCAAGGTGTTACAAATGGAATGATTAGATCCGTATACCCCCATCCTATGGTGGTGGGTATAAAAATTCGACATTTAAAGACGCTTTTTTTTGTAGGACTCTTTTGCGTCTAATTAATAGCGGTTCACTATTGTCTTGTCCCAAGGTCAATTATCTGATTTTCATCGATATGTTGATCCTCATTGTAGGCTTTTGTCTTTAATAAACAAGACGCAAAGCTAAGGATTTATTGACCTAAAATAAAAACAATCGTTAATATGAGGGAAAATATTTTTCACCAAAGGGAATGTTTCCTTAAAAACATGTAAATTTAATAGTTTTTGAATTAAGTTTGCTAATCTTTGACTCGGATCTTTAAAAAAGGACAACATTATTTTTACTCTATCCTTTTTCCGAAACTAACTACGTATTAGGAGCTGCAGAATATTCTTGGGGAGCGAAATAATAAAACGTCCACTCAACTCAACGATACAAACATAATCCATTAAAGCCTAACCATATTGAAATATAATCCAAATCACTCTATTAGGTTAGGTTGAATGGGTTGCCCACCAAAGATGAGTTCGCTCGGAGGCCAGCTTGGCCCATTGTGGTACCCTAGAGAGAAAAAGGGAAGAGAATGAAAATTTTAGACCTCGTACTAGTGATTATACATGAATAAAAGAAAAAGACATGGGGAGTGGAGAACCCGAGCGGGCGGTGAAGAATCGCCCGTCCCTACGCAAGCACGGATCTACCTACGCCGAAGCTTGTGGCATTCTGTTCCCTCGACAAACCTCAGGAGACATACCAGAGGTACGTTTGCAAGTTCACCCAGATCATAGAAGAAACGGCTCCCCAGAAAGGAGAGCTTATGTCTCTGCAGGCCCGGACTGAAACACAGCAAGTGCTCCATAGTCTTCCTCATCCTCATCGAGGCAACTCCTACAAAAGTTGTTGTGGCCCTTCGATGACCGGCCCTAGCACCTTCGCAGTCCGGCAACCATCATTCGAGTCCTACCTCGCCCTGGCCATCCCATTTACTGTGTTCAGCAGCTCGACAAATGGCTTGTAGGCAAGACCGATGACTGGTCCGCTCGGCGCAGACGAACCCCTCCCGGCACAAACGTCCGCCCTCTCATTTCCTAGAATCCCCTCATGCCCAGAAACCCATGTCAGCGTCATTTCGTGGGCCTGGAGCCTTTCCAGGGATTCCAAACAATCCGCCACACATCTCGACCTCACCATCCTCGACCCGAAGGCCTGGAGCGCTGCCATACTGTCCACATAAATTCTAAGTTTCGACGGCGGTAAGCCACTTACCAGAATGTCTCTTCTGGCCTTTGCAATGGCACAGACCTCTGCCTGAAAGACCGTACACTCGTCCGGCAGTCTCAGAGACATAATGATATTGAGTGCATAAGAGTAGACCCCCAATCCAGTCCGCATAAGCGATAATCCTCTCCACCGAGATCCATCAGGATTTCATTAATCACGAGGTTCCACAGAATCGGTGAGAACACCCCTCATTGGGGCGTTCCTCTGGTCACCCGCCTTCTGACCACTCTATCTCCCAGGTTCGCATTAACAATCCTGCCATAAAGCATATTATTTGTCCATTGGGAGATTAAGGGGTGAATCCCCCTGCGGTCCAGTGCAGCCACATCGCTCTATTACACAACAAACAAACATGATAAACAATCCAGACGTCTACAAAAAGTATATTTAAAAAAAAATTATCTTAAAACTGGGTCAAACATTGCACTTTTTCCCTGGCATTTGTAAATGCGTTTAAGTTTGCTTAAACCACATCGCTGACCGCAATCGTGCAAATCCTGAAAAACGTTGGTACATTCTAAAATAGCCATTATTGTTTACTTCAACAAGGAAACACAATTTTCCAAGAAACATTTGAAGATACATATGAGTAAAAAAACTTTTTTTAGTAGCTTGGAGGAAATAAATATTAAGTAAGAGGTTCTTTAAGCAGGTATGGTACAATATAATTCTTATATTCTTTTTGGGGTTTCCCTTTAAATATAGGTGGTTCCGCAATAATATCATATTTTAAATTTCATTCTTGAAAGGATATTGGGTTGATAAATTCCACAAATTGTTTCTTTAAAAAGTGTGACTAGCCTGACACCATCAATGATGATAGTACGCCTTATTATCTCTGAAGTATTTAGCTCGCGCTGTTCAAACAGTTCGCCATAACAGCCGTTATGTGTTATCCTTTGAACTCTGACCCATAGTCCTTGATATCACACAATACTTGCCTAATTGTAACAGTTGTCACGCAATGATATTAGGAAAACTCATTGCTCAGTTTGGTCATAAATTGTGTCTTTAAAAAGGCCATTGTCAACCCTTGGCACTAATAAGAATCCTAATGCGTACGTGCTTTGGCTGCTGTTAACCTACTGTAACAATTATTAGCTGCTGATTTTAAAAGTCAATCTGAGGTAATCTGAGTGTGTGCAGGTAAACAAGACTAGGAAAAACCAACGCTAGGGCGATAGAAGTGTTAGTCTTCATATTTGAAGAGTTAGCCAGTCATGAACATTCCTTACCTGTATGCCTCACGATACGTATCATAAATTGTCATCACATAAATAGTGAGTGACCAAATAACGATCTGACATTTATGACTTCTTTCTTTCTTTTATCTGTGAGTTTTGGCATGGCCATGACAATGGTTGCGTTATCTTAATGAGGTCGTAACATGTTGCGACATTGGATTGTAGCTCACCTTCATTCAGAGAATCCATTCAGTTGTTAACAAAAGGATAACTGGGCAACCGATAAAGGCAAGGCGGAACGAATCCTTTGGTGACAAAACGATTTAGAATGTTTTGTAAATAAATAAAATATCTTCAGGATAGAGGAATAGAAAGGACAATATAATTGAAATATTATACATATCATTAGTTTAGAGACATGTATTATATACCAGCAAAAACTTGGTAGGTACATGTCATTATTTTTGCCATGTAAAATAGTGGATGACTCATTACGCTTAGATTTACTAGCTGCCAAAATATAACGAGTTATCAACAGAACTACCATCTGTGTTAACGATAGTACAAATGTCATTACATACAACATTCGATGAAGCTCAAGAATAAGCACTTATTCGTAATTATAGAAACAAAATCATTATTATAACCTTGGTATTGATAACAAGTAAAAGCGTGCTAAGTTTGGCCGGGCCGAATCTTATATACCCTTCACCATGGATCGCATTTGTCGAGTTCTTTTCCCGGCATCTCTTCTTAGGCAAAAAAGGATATAAGAAAAGAGTTGCTCTGCTATTAAAATGATATCAAGATATGGTCCGGCTCGGACCACAATTAAATTATATGTTGGAGACCTGTGTAAAATTTCAGCCAATTCGTATAAGAATTGCGCCCATTGGGGCTCACGAAGTAAAATGGAGAGAACGATTTATATGGGATCTGTATCGGGCTATAGACCGATTCAGACCATAATAAACACGTTTGTTGATGGTCATGAGAGGATCCATCGTACAAAATTTCAGGCATATCGGATAATAATTGCGACCTCTAGGGGTCAAGATCCCAGATCGGTTTATATGGCAGCTATATCAGGTTATGAACCGATTTGAACCTTATTGGACACAGTTGTTGAAAGTAAAAATAAAATACGTCATGCAAAATTGTAGCCAAATCGGATAGGAATTGCGCCCTCTAGAAGCTCAAGAAGTCAAATCCCCAGATCTGTTTATATGACAGCTATATCAGGTTATTGACCGATTTCAATCATACTTGGCACAGTTGTTGGATATCATAACGAAATACTTCGTGCAAAAATTCATTCAAATCGGATAAGAATTGTGCCCTCTAGAGGCTCAAGAAGTCAAGACCCAAGAACGGTTTATATGGCAGCTATATCAGGTTATGGACCGATTTAAACCATACTTGGCACAGTTGTTGGGTATCATAACAAAACACGTCGTGCGAAATTCCATTCCAATCGGATAAGAATTGCGCACTCTAGAGGCTCAAGGAGTCAAGACCCAAGATCTGTTTATATGGCAGCTATATCAAAACATGGACCGATATGGCCCATTTACAATACCAACCGACCTACACTAATAAGAAGTATTTGTGCAAAATTTCAAGCGGCTAGCTTTACTCCTTCGGAAGTTAGCGTGCTTTCGACAGACAGACGGACGGACGGACAGACGGACGGACATGGCTAGATCGACATAAAATGTCACGACGATCAAGAATATATTACTTTATGGGGTCACAGACGAATATTTCGAGTAGTTACAAACAGAATGACGAAATTAGAAAACCCCTAATCTTATGGTGGAGGGTATACAAATGCCATTAAAAAGCTGCGGGCAAAATTATCTCATACCTATGAGTGATGTCCGTTACAAGGTTAAGCTCAATGATTAGGGACCTCCATTTTATTGATGTATCCGAATGGCTTGCCGCAAATCGACACTACTTAGTAGCATAGGAGGGAAATACTGTGGCTTTATTAATGTAAAAAATATTTTAATTGTTTTCTACCTCCCCACAAATCCGTTGATTGTTCCGAATGCTGTGGGCGTAATGTTAAAGAAATAAAAAATTTAAAAATCATTTTGCTGGTCCGAGGTTCGAACTCGGGACCTTTGTATTGTAAATCTTCTGATGTACGCTCTGTGCCACAAAACTACTAGAATCACTTTCATGTGTTAGAATATTGTGTCGACAAGTGAATATGTCAAACGTGGTGGTGGGAAAAGGCTCGAACATGTTTGAGTCCAAGTAGTTATGTTTTAGCAACGTTCAACTAAGATAATATGTCATTATTTTTTCACAACTTGTATGCTTAGACATAAGTACCTAATTTTGAACTATTGGTATGCTTATGCGGAAGGACTTTCCTTCTAGGAAATCGCCATCGCCATATAAAAGTAATTAGAAACGATGCCTAAAAATAAGTAGTTATTAGTTTTTGAATGAGCTTACCTTTCTGGTTATTTGGTAATGAGAATTTTTGCTGTGATCAGGAATCCTTACATTTAATTCATTCTAATGGTACTCTTGAAGAATAGCATCAAAAGAGAGAAGAAGATAGGTTCCAACGTGAGTTAAGTGCAAAAGTGAAGTGGAAACAACATTTTATAATACCCTACATCTACCCTTAAAGAACAATGTGGGAGCTATACCCGATTCTGAACCAATTTTGATGGACCTCGGCGGATGTTTTCAGATGGGTTATTCAACAATCCGTATCAACTTTTGAGCAAAGCAAATATGTTCAAACTGCAATAACTACTGTTGACAAATTGCGACATTACTGAAAATTACCCAAAATCTGACGAACATATATTGTATATAGGAGCTACATCTAAATCTGAACCGATTTCAAGCAAACTTCTCAGATGTTGTGGCAGTCTTCGAGGAACGCGCTGTGCAAAATGTTGGCAAGATTGATAAATAAAGGCGCTTGCAGTGGCTGTTGGAGTGAAAATCGGGCGACATACATATATGACAGCTATATCTGCATAGGGACCAGTAATGTCATCCCTTCTGTCAAATTATGAGAGAATCGGTTAACAAATGAGCACTTTATTGCAATATTTCTCAAAATCGGACGAACATATATATAGGAGCTATAACTAAATCTGAGCCGATCTCGAGCCAACTTCTTAGATATTGTGGTAGTCGTCGAGGAAAGCGTTTTTTTGGCAAAATGTATCAATAAATGGAAAAGCGTTTTTTTGGCAAAATTTATCAATAAATGGGCTTGCAGTGGCTCCAGAAGTTAAAATCGGGCGATTTATCGGGCAATTTCCATGATATTCATCAGTAGGGTTGAGATTCATAAGAAAATCCTTCCTGCCAAATTTCGAGAGAACCGGTTAAAAAATGACCATTTTATTGCATTATTACTGCAAATCGGACGAATACGAATATATATATATATATGGGAGCTATATCTAAATCTGAACTGATTTCGAACAAACTTTATAGATATTGTGGAAGACGTCGCAGAAAGCGTTGTACAAAGTTTTGGGAAGATTGGTCAATAAATGAGCATGTAGTGGCCCTAGGACGAAATTCGGGCGATAAATATATATCTAAATCTGAACCGATTTCCATAAAATTCACCAGTAATGTCAAGAGTCATAAGAAAATCCTTCCGGCCAAATTTCGAGAGAATCGGTTGACAAATGGCCATTTTATTGCACAATTACTGAAAATCGGACGAACAAATATATGGGAGCTATATCTAAATCTGGACCGATTTCATGCAAACTTTATAGATATTGTGGAAGTCGTCGCAGAAAGCGTTGTACAAAGTTTTGTGCAGATTGGTCAATAAATGAGCATGCAGTGACCCTAGGAGTGAAAATCAGGCAATAAATATATGTATAAGAGCGCTATATCTAAATCTGAACCGATTTCTATAAAATTCACCAGTAATGTTAAGAGTCATAAGAAAATCCTTCCTGCCAAATTTCGAGAGAATCGGTTGACAAATGGCCATTTTATTGCACAATTACTAAAAATCGGACGAACAAATATATGGGAGCTATATCTAAATCTGGACCGATTTCATGCAAACTTCATAGATATTGTGGAAGTCGTCGCAGAAAGCGTTGTACAAAGTTTCGTGAAGATTGGTCAATAAATGAGCATGCAGTGACCCTAGGAGTGAAAATCGGGCGATAAATATATGTGAGAGCTAAATCTAAATCTGAACCGATTTCTATAAAATTCACCAGTAATGTCAAAATCGGACAAACATATATATGGGGAGCTTGTCTAAATCTGAGCCGATTTTTTCCAATCTCTAGGCCGAAAAACATGCCTGTGCCGAATATGTTGACGATCGGATGAAAATTGCGACTTGTACTTTGTACACAAATTAACATGGACATACAGACTGGCTTAGCTAAATCGAATCAGAAAGTAATACTGAGTCGATCGGTATACTTATCAATAGGTCTATCTCTCTTCATTCTAGGTGTTACAAACAAATTCACAAAGTTATAAAACCCTGTACCACAGTAGCGGTATAGGGTATAAAAAGAGGTATCTTTACCAATAAGTAACAAGAATTTTGGCAATTTTCGATTTTGAAGTAATGTGGGGACCTGGCTAGGTTCCTGCCCTCCATCATGGATCGCATTTGTCAAGTTCTTTGCCCCGCATCTCTTTGTAGGCAAACAAAAGATAATCGATAAACATTGCTATGCTATTGGAGCTATGTCAGGTTACAAACAAATGGCCAATCCCATGGCAGCCGGTTGTACGTACCGGATTGACCCGATGAAGTCCTTCATCGGCAAGGGCTGCCGCCTCAGTGTACAAATCACTGGTACAACAACAACAAACAAATGGTACAAATAGTAGATCCCATTGTGCAAAATTTTAACCAAATCGGATAAGAATTACGCCCTAGAGGAACTTAAGAAGTAAAATGGGAAGATCTGTTTGCATCCTCTAGAAGCTCAAAAAATGAAATTTGGAAATCGGTTTATATTGGAGCTATATCTAAATATGGACGGACATGGCCCATTTACAATCCCAACCGACCACCTACACTAATAGGAAGTATTTTTGCAAAAATTTCAAACGCCTAGCTGTACTCCTTCGAAAGTTACCGTACTTTCCACAGACAGGCGGACATGGCTATATCGAATTGAAATGTCAAGACCATCAAGAATATATATATACTTTATGGGGTATAAGATCAATATTTCGAGGTGTTACAAACAAAATAGATCTCTGAGGCTAGCCCAGTCATATTATGACATATGACTGGACCATGCAAGACCCTTTCGGCCCTTCTGCATAGCTCGTTCGGATCCTTACCCCTAAGAAGTATTATAACATTGTCTGCGTAGCAGACAGGTTCAAATCCCTCCTCAGTCAGCATCCTTAATAGGTCATTTATGGTGGTCACTCATAGGAGTAGCTATAAAATGCCCCCCCTTTGGCGTGCCCTGTGCCGCTTTCTCCCTTATATTTATGCCATGGGACACACAATTTTTCCACCTGTTCCACCTGTGCATATGGTTTATCCAGTCTCTAAGAATCGGGTCCACCCGGTACTGGTCTAAGGATTGGATCAGTGTGTCGGTAAGCACATTGTTAAAAGCCCCCTCGATGGCAATGCATACCACCAGGGTGTACGTTTTGGTATCGAAGGATATTTCTATTTTATGCACAACTTCATCGGCAGTCTCCACCGACTGCCCTTCCCTTGACATAGGCATGCTGTTTGTATTGGGTTGCCCAAAAAGTAATTGTGGATTTTTCATATAGTTGGCGTTGACAAATTTTTTCACAGCTTGTGACTCTGTAATTGCATTCTTTCTTCTGTCAGTTATCAGCTGTTACTTTTAGCTTGCTTTAGAAAAAAAGTGTAAAAAAAGTATATTTGATTAAAGTTCATTCTAAGTTTTATTAAAATGCATTTACTTTTTTTTAAAAAATCCGCAATTACTTTTTGGGCAACCCAATATTTGTGCAGTTCGCTGGATGTCCTACTCTTTATCATGGTGTCCACAATACGTTCCATGGTTTTAAGTAGAAAGGACGTAAGGCTTATGGGTCTGTAGGCCTTTGGTATCGCATAACTTGCATAGCCACCGTAGCGCAGAGGTTAGCATGTCCGCCTATGACGCTGAACGCCTGGGTTCGAATCCTGGCGAGATCATCAGAAAAAATTTTCAGCGGTGGTTTTCCCTTCCTAATGCTGGCAACATTTGTGAGGTACTTTGCCATGTAAAACTTCTCTCCAAAGAGGTGTCGCACTGCGGCACGTCGTTCGGACCCGGCTATAAAAAGGAGGCCCCTTATCATTGAGCTTAAACTTGAATCGGCCTGCACTCATTGATTTGTGAGAAGTTTGCCCCTGTTTCCTTCATTGGCAAAATTTGCAATTTGCATTTACTTGCATAGCGGGGCTTGGGTATAAACACCACCCTTGACTCCTGCCAGGCTTTCGGAGTATATGCAATTCCTAGACACGCTGTGAAAATATTGGCCAGATGAGGCGCCAGATAGTAAGTATACCCCATCGTATGGTGGAGGGTATAAAAATACACCGACCTTTGTTACTAGGAACTGACAGGAAATTCTAGATGCTAGGTAGCCCATACCCTCCCATCCTATCAAAGTGCTGTAATAAACCTTTTGGCTGCTATCACCAAATTTCTCAATCCAAGTGAAAGTAAGTAAGTTTGAAAGACTCGAAACATTATACTTGACTAAAAAACTAACATCTGGTATTGACAGGGATTCCTAAAAAGAAAACTTAAACCAGAAACAAAAATTCACAGAACTCCAACAAAAGAAAGGCCCTTAATGCAATTAAATATGACCACAACAAACAAATCATGCAATTTTAACACCATCAGCAAACAAGCAAAATATTTGCTAATAATAGTTAAAACCCAGATTTAAATATTTTATTACATACAAACATAACTTGAAAAACAAAAAGAAGTATGAGAAAATAATTTTTTTTTGTATTACTTTCTTTGCTCACATCGGGAAAATTTCTTCGACAATAGACATTTTGCAGACAAAAGGACATCATACAATGGTTGTGGCAACAAGTGCGTGCAAAGGAGTGAACCCGTAAGACATCCTATATGCATCATGGGAAACAATGAATGCTACATAATCGTATTTTTGACAATTTAGCGCCATCGTTTAATCTGCAAAACCCTATTGAAAGAGAGCATATGAAAGGGCCACAATACATTCCCAAGGATTACCATTAGCCAATCCATTGTGTGTGAACACAACAATAACATAAAGAAAACTGGGAATGTCTATGGATAGCAACCGATCTTGTACTCGCATACAACAAAAGCAGAACTAAAATGTAGAAAATCAAAAAGTCAAAATCAAACTCAAGCACGCCTGCGTACTTTTGTGGGTGCCTTGTCTATTGTCACTATTTTGACATGGACAATTTTTTATATTTGATCGGCTCTTGATCAAGCCTTCGTCAATTTGATGATCATCATCAGGTATAAAGGCCATGTGATTGGGTGTGCTCTGGCATTTGAAGAGAGTATACGAAAATCTAAAAGAATGCTAATCGCTAATTTGTTGTATTGCTGACTTGCAGGGTTGCCAGATGATTTGTTTTAAGAAATCTTACTTAAGTAGGTAGTACGTACCCTGAGAAAATAGAGATCTGATTGTTCATTAGAACGATGATGACAGGTCAATATAAGGACCCATTATACCCAGAACGATATTATATCTGGGGTGATTTTGGACTGGGAACTACCACATTCCAAAACATACGAACAGGCTCATAGATGTTAATGTCATGGTCTCGAAATGTGGACTTAATCACAAGATGGTGTTCATACCAAAGCCCGGCAAGACAAGTTATGCGACACCAAAGACCTACAGGCCTATAAGACTTACGTTTTTTCTACTCAAAACCATGGAACGCATTGTGGATACCATGATAAAGAGTAGGACATTCAGAGAACTGCTTAAATACATACAGCATGCCTATGTCAAGGGGAAGTCCATGGAGATTGCCCTGCACGTGGTTGAGCATAAAATAGAAGACTCCTTCGGTGCCAAGACCTACACATTGGTGGTTTGCATTGACATCGAGGGGCGTTTAATAATGTGCGGACCGACACATTGATCCTTACACCAGTATCGGGTGGACCGGGTTCTTAGAGACTGGATAAACCATATGCTAATCAACAGGTGGATATATTGCGGGACCCATGACATATATATAAGGAAGAAAGTGGCACAGGTTTCGTCACAGGGCATTTTATCGCTACTCCTTTGGGTGATTATCATAAATAACCTATTACGGATGCTGAATGGGTAGGTATTTTGAACCCGAAGTTTTAATACTTCTTAGGGGTAAGAAGGTTGTGCATAAAATAGAAATACCCTTCGATGCCAAGACCTACACATTGGCGATTTGCATTGACATCGAAGGGGCGTCTAATAATGTGCGGACCGACACACTGATCCATTCCTTAGACCAGTATCGGGTGGGCCCGGTCCTTTGAGACTGGATAAACCATATGCTAATGAACAGGTGGATATATTGCGGGACCCATGACATAAATATAAGGGAGAAAGTGGCACCGGTCACGCCACAGGGCTTTTTATCGCTACTCCTTTGGGTGATTACCATAAATAACCTATTACAGATGCTGACTGAGAAGGGATTTTGAACCCGAAGTTATAATTCTTTTTAAGGGTAAGGAGGTTGGTCATAAAATAGAAGGATCCTTCGATGCCCAGACCTACACATTGGCGATTTGCATTGACATCGAAGGGGCGTCTAATAATGTGCGGAGGTTGGTCATAAAATAGAAGAATCCTTCGATGCCCAGACCTACACATTGGCGATTTGTATTGACATCGAAGGGGCGTCTAATAATGTGCGGGCCGACATATTGGTCCAATCCTTACACCAGTATCGGGTGGACCGGGTCCTTAGAGACTGAATAAACCATA
Organism: Stomoxys calcitrans; assembly: GCF_963082655.1. Lineage (NCBI taxonomy): Eukaryota > Metazoa > Arthropoda > Insecta > Diptera > Muscidae > Stomoxys > Stomoxys calcitrans. Next base: position 73,325,557 of record NC_081554.1, on the reverse strand, counting down.
TGCTAATGAAAAGGTGAATAAATTGCGGGTCCCATGACATAAATATAAGGGAGAAAGTGGCACAGGTTACGCTACAGGGCATTTTATCGCTACTCCTTTAGGTGACCACCATAAATAACCTATTACGGATGCTGACTGAGGAGAGATTTTGAACCCGAAGTTATAATACTTCTTAGGGGTAAGGAGGTTGTGCATAAAATATAATAATCCTTCGATGCCAAGTCCTATACATTGGATGTTTGCATCCAATATATGCGGACCGACATTGATCCTTACACCAGTATCGGGTGGACCGGGTTCTTAGAGACTGGATAAACCATATGCTAATGAATAGATGGATAAAATGCGGGACCCATGACATTAATATATGAGGGAGAAAGTGGCACCGGTCACGCCACAGGGCATTTTATCGCTATTCCTTTGGGTGATTACCATAAATAACCTATTACGGATGCTGACTGAGGTGGGATTTTGAACCCGATATTATAATTCTTCTTAGGGGTAAGAAGGTTGTGCATAAAATAGAAGACTCCTTCGATGCCCAGACCTACACATTGGCGGTTTGCATTGACATCGAGGGGACGTTTAATAATGTGCGGACCGACAAATTGATCCAATCCTTAGAGCAGTATCGGGTGGACCGGGTTCTTAGAGACTGTATAAACCATATGCTAATGAACAGGTGGATATATTGCGGGACCCATGACATAAATATAAGGGAGAAAGTGGCACCGGTCACGCCACAGGGCTTTTTATCGCTACTCCTTTGGGTGATTACCATAAATAACCTATTACGGATGCTGACTGAGGAGGGATTTTGAACCCGAAGTTATAATACTTTTTAAGGGTAAGGAGGTTGGTCATAAAATAGAAGGATCCTTCGATGCCCAGACCTACACATTGGCGGTTTGCATTGACATCGAGGGGACGTTTAATAATGTGCGGACCGACAAATTGATCCAATCCTTTCAGCAGTATCGGGTGGACCGGGTTCTTAGAGACTGGATAAACCATATGCTAATGAAAAGGTGAATAAATTGCGGGTCCCATGACATAAATATAAGGGAGAAGTGGCACAGGTTACGCCACAGGGCATTTTATCGCTACTCCTTTGGGTGACCACCATAAATAACCTATTACGGATGCTGACTGAGGAGAGATTTTGAACCCGATGTTATAATACCTCCTAGGGATAAGGATCCGAAACAGAAGGGCCGAAAAGATTTTGCATATGACAGGGCTAGACCCAGGGATCTCAGTGTTAACCCAGAGAAGACAGAAATATATCTCTTCATGAGGAAGATAAAGGTGGGTCGATTTAACGCACAACGTTTCCTCAATAAAACGATTTCGATATTTGACATGGTCTAATACTTAGGAGAGATCTTGAATAGGAAACTTAATTGGAAGTGTTACTTTCAGTAGCGTACTGAGAAGGCTCACAGATTTTGGGCACTATGTAGACGGGACGTAGGCTCGAAATGGGGCCTGAATCCGAGGATAGTCCACTGGCTCTACAGGAGCGTGATTAGACCAATACTTACTTACGCCTCAGTAGTTTGGTGGACCACTATGGAGAAAAAATGCAACGTAAGGACCATACAACAGGTTCAGAGAAAATGTTGTCTTGGCATAGGCGGAGCGATGAGGTCCACGCCCACTAGGGCACCGAAGTCTATGCTAGATATACGACCCATTGACATACATATTATATGTGAGGCAGCCACTGCGGCTATGAGACTTAAGGCGATGGGAAAATGGATTGAGGATGAGAGCAGCTCATACCATCGATTTTCACGATATGGGGCTTGACTTCTTCAGCTTTTAGAGGGCACAATTCTTATCCGATTTGGATGTAATTTGGCACGTGGTATTTTGGTATCACTTTCAACAACTGTGCTAAGTATGATTCAAATCGGTTCATAACCTGGTATAGCAGTCATATAAACCGATCTGGGATCTTGCCTTTTTGGGCCTCTAGAGGGCGTAGTTATTGTCCAACGACTTCTCCCATGACCTCCAACATACATGTGAAATAGGGTCTGAATCGATCTATAGCTTGATACAGCTCCCATATAAACCGATCTCCCAAATTTTCTTCTTGAGCCCATAAAGGGCGCAATTCTTACTCGAATTGGCTGAAATTTTACACAATGACTTTTACTGTGGTCGCCAACATTCAATTCATTTAAGGTCCGAATCCGACTACAACTTGATATAGCTCCAATAGCATAACAGTTCTTATTCATTATTCTTTGTTTGCCTAAAAAGAGTTGCCGCGCAAAGAACTCGAGAAATGTGATCCATGGTGGTGGGTTCCCAAGATTTGGCCCGGCCGAACTTAGCACGCTTTTACTTCTTTTGTTAATATATACCAAATGCTGTTTAGAAGTTCCAAACTTTTAAATGGATTTAATCAAAACTTTAAAAATTTTAATTTAATATCAGCAACAGTGTTTGCTGATACCAGCAGAATAATGTTTCTGGGTGTACATACGTATGTACTTTCTTCTACAAGATATCTATTATGCTGAGGTTGCAATCATCGGGTATGACTTCGTCTTTCCATATCGCACTAACGAGTTGATGCAAACACCTCATCGGCTTATCGTCTTTGTGCTAAATGCATCAGCCAGCAACCCATCACCTCCTGCTGCCTTGTTGTTCTTCAGTCAGGTTACTACTATGTATACCTTATTCTGACTGAACGGTATACAATCTACACCATCATGAAAAATTGATTCTGTGGTATCCTCGCTGCCGCCACTATCGTATAGCAGAAACTGCAAAACATCTTTTTTCCATATCCTGAGGACATTATCTGTATCTGTTACCAGATTTTGTTTTCTCTTAAAGTTTGTGACTATACCAAAGTCATCAGTTTTATTCTTTGATCGGACTTTTGGTGGTCTAACGACTCACCCATGGTCTAATAAAGACTCACTCATGGTCTACTGTGATACAAATTTTAAACCGATAGTATCGAAATATATCTCTTAAAAATTCACCCCAAAGATATACAATAAAATTATCAGCATTTTTCTTTCAAATGCCATTTCTTTCCATGTTATCTGGCAACAACGTTCTTAACAATATATGTATTGTATAGCTTGTAGTTAAAAGAGAGCATCTCTTCAGTTATTGTTCACCATTTGCGAGGCGTTAACCAATGTTTAGCTAACCTGCAATTATCGCCTAAACCTGGTTTTTGTTCCTCATACTACACTCTCTGTGTCCTTAACGTTTGATAGAGTGGTTGTTGTATTTGTGCATTGTGTTGCATAGAGTTTCTTTAGAATTCACTGAGAGCACTTTGAATATGAGAGCATTTCGGTAGTTGAAACTCTGATGGAATCCTTTGGAGTTGAGCGGCGCGGCAGTCGCGTGGCATTATTGACATGATACAATCGATCACATTTCGAGATCACTCACTGCCGACAGACATCCCCAAAAATATTCGCATGCATCATCTGTGCTTGTGCTCTATTATTTGCTCCCAGATGCCTGCTCTAGTTTTCGTAGACGTTTGGAGAAAATTGCGTGTGAAATGTGCAATCATTTGTATATTTTAGTTATGCTTGGCGTTGCAGTGTCTGTTGTGTGCACAAAGGAATTCCTTGAAAAAAATTCTCTTTCTTTGGAGGTGGAACGATGGAATAGGGATTAGATTTAACTGACTTTTCCATTGCAAAATAGAAGAAATCTTCAAAGACAATTAAAACAAAGTTCAAATTTTAAGTCGAAAATAGCAGCCAAAAGTTCTAAAAGCCTGTTCGTAGAATTGTTGGTTGTTTGCACACCTTGGGAACTTAGATCTTATCTTTGATGTAAGGTGATATTACTTACAGTACCATAAGTACACAGAAAACAAGTAAGAGCGTGCTAAGTTCTGTCGAGTTCTTTGCGCAGTATCTCTTTTTAGGCAAACAAAGAATATTGAATATGGACGAAGGAGTAGGTGGGGCTTTATCAAGTTATAGTCCGATTCGGGACTCAAGAAGCAAAATTGGGAGATCGGTTTATATGGGAGCTGTGTCAAGCTATAGATCGATTCAGACCATATTGCACACGTATATTGAAGGCCATGGGAGAAGCCTTTGTACAAAATCAGTGCCAAATCGGATGAGAATTGCGCTCTCTAGAGGCTCAAGAACTCAAGATTCCAGATCGATTTATATGGCAGCTATATCCGGGTATGGACCGATTTGGACCATACTTCGCATAAATGTTGGAAGTTATACCAAAACACCACGTACAAAATTACAATCGGATAATAATTGCGCCTTCTAAAAGCTCAAGAAGTCAAGACCCAAGATTGGTTTATATCGCAGCTATATCAGGTTATGGACCGTTTTGGACCATACTTCGCACAGTTGTTGGAAGTGATATCAAAACACTATGTGCAACATTTCAGTCACATCGGATAAGAATCCCGTCTTCTAAAAGCTCATCAAGTCAAGACCCAAGATCGGTCTATATGGCAGCTATACCAGGTTATGGACCGATGAAAACACGATATGCAAAATTTCAAGAGAAGAGAAGAGAATTGCCCCCTCTAGAGGCTCAAGAAGTCAAGACCCAAGATCGGTTTATATGGCATATAACAAAACATGGACCGATTTGGCCCATTTGCAATCCCAACAGACCTACACCACTAAGAAGTATTTGTGCAAAATTTCAAGCAGCCAGCTCTACTCCTTCAAAAGTTTGCGTGCTTTCGACAGACAGACGGACGGACAGACGGACGCACATGGCTAATTCGACTTTAAATGTCACGACGATCAAGAATATATATACTTTATGGGGTCTTAGACGCATATTTCGAGGTGTTACAAACAGAATGTCGAAATTAGTATACCCCCATCCTATGGTAGAGGTTATAAAAACAAACTGATCATTGATCATAGCAGACATGGAGTGAGAATAAGAGAGAAAGATTATTCTTAAAAATTATTAACTAAACTGCGTTGATGGATAATATTGGCGATATAAGAACCATCATAAGTCCAAGCTGGAATGGTGGCACCGGGACAGGAGTATCTGTTGAGGAGTTAGGAATTCACATAGCCTTCTGAACGGATGCAGTGTCTTTCAGGCTGAGGATTTTGCAATACGTAGCGCCTGAAATGTGATGCTGGGACATGAGCGGTAACCCTGTGTCATGTGAGGTCGAGGCTTATCGGGAGATGCAAAGGGCGGAAAACGAGGTGACTAAAAAACTGGTCAGGTTTGGATTGCGAAAAGATTCTGCGAGTGCTACGGCAATGGTTGTTGTAACCACATTTGCATATGGAGTTGGCGATCCTCGTCAAGCTCTTATATGCGAGCAAGCTCGTTTCGGTCTATACGACCGATCGCCGCGGGAACATGATAGCCATTTGTTATTTAACGGCGCCAATAACTCGCCTTGTCGAATCGAGCATCATAGGCACTCAGTATTTAAGCAAGTGCCGGTGCCACCCGGCCTCTCACTGAGACTCTCCACTCGCTACCGCTGATTGTCTGGGACTGCATTTGCAGCTACTTCGTATGGAGCATTCCACTATCCGCAACCTGTGGACGCTTAGCTTCTCGAATCCCCTACTACGGCAAAAGCTCAGACTGGTGAAGTTTTCGGGGACGAAGACGTCTTTTCTCCTGGGGCTGAAGAAGGGCGACTTTATGCTGTTGGTGGGAGTGCTGATCGGTCACTTCGATATCAGGTCGCTGACATCACTATAGGCTCGAGGAATTCTGCAGGGTTTGTGAGAAAGAGGATGAGTTGGAGGCGATTGAGCATGTGCTGTGCCAATGCCGCTCGTTGGTGAAAAAAGGCGTAGAATTTTGAGTGAACCTCTTTTCTTCTCTTAGCTCTTTACAGTCCAGGGTGGCTGGTGAAGCGGAATTAAGTTCATGAATTTGTATAGTTTCTGTGCCATGAGGGCTGGCGAACAGTGGGATATTAAAAAAAATGTGAAAATAACTCTTTCTTTTAACTCACGAAATCCTGTGCAAAATCACCAGATCATGTGCAAAATTTCAATGCTCTTGAATGCTCGGGGTTGCATTCGTGGGCATTCAAAATTGGTCACCTCGGCCCTACAAAATTTTGTTCGGGCTGCCAAAAGCGCCCGTCTTGATATTCTAAAACTTGGGTAAACCGAAGTCTTTCGGGTAGACGCAGTCCGAGTTAAGGGAGTGGGCGATGACGAAAATCAGAAAGTTTTTTAAATACTAACTGCAATTTAATAATAGACTAGCTCACCCAAGTACGCACCGCTGTGCCTTCTGTTTTTTATTGGGTCGCCCAAAAAGTAATTGCGGAGTTTTCATATAGTCGGCGTTGACAAATTTTTTCACAGCTTGTGACTCTGTAATTGCATTCTTTCTTCTGTCAGTTATCAGCTGTTAGTTTTAGCTTGCTTTAGAAAAAAAGTAAAAAAAAGTATATTTGATTAAAGTTCATTCTAAGTTTTATTAAAAATGCATTTACTTTCTTTTAAAAAATCCGCAATTACTTTTTGGGCAACCCAATATAATCTAAACTTCTAGGTCTCATGACTTCAAATATACTCCACATTGTTGACATACACAACTTGACAATACCTTTCGGTTGAATACAGTGCATATTTCAAAAAGTTAAGAATGTGCAGCCGCACAGGCACTTAGCCCAAAAGGTTTTTCTTTCATTTTCATTTGTTATTTGTAGGATTCGTACCTCCCATTTTGTTGTTATCGGGTTATATGTCCCTTTACTGGGAATTGAAGGAGGGGCCAGAGCTAGAAACTTGACATTATAAAGCCATATCAGGTGCTTACCATACGTACCGTTTAGAGCTTTTACATGCTGTTACCTTGAATTCGAGCCCCATATTTTCATAGTAAGACTACATGTCCCTTGGTGCCTTTTGGGGTTGAACACTCTGCAAGTTGAACCTACATTTCAAAGTAAAGATCGCGCTCTACTTGCTCTGATAGTTTGTTTAAGGGAGAAGTATGACCCCCAAACATTTGACGTCACATTTTACGCCAGATTCGTTCTGCCTCCCATTCGAGACCCCATAATACCAGATCGCTCTACATGTTGTTTTGGGTTGTTCAGTGGCAGGTCAAAACCTCACAAAACCCCTTCTGATATTGAAATATAAAGTGCACTATTTTCATCGCATGCTCATTTTAAACTATCGGAATATTGCAAGTAAATGCTGGTACTACGTTCTTTTTTACGGAAAATTTTCCGAAAATAGTCCTTTCGGTGGTTTGACTAGGTTACCACATTTGGTTTTTTGGGTTTCTTTGACCAAAATGTTGCCATTTACATATAAAATATAAGGTTTGTTCGCGTTCTTTTCCAGTAAAAATTTGCAGGAGAGTAAGAGCCATTTTACTCTATATAAAAATTTTCAAGCAAAAGTACTCGAACGACTTCCAGTGAAAATTTGCAGACAAACAGCTGATTTTTGTTTTGGTTTGTTTTTTATTTGCTTGCTGTTTTTAAATAAAAAATGCTGGCGATACTTGTGAGATATTTTCCTCAGATAAACGTCAATTTATTGACCCGAGGGTGAAAAGGCTAGAAGGGGAGCCATTCGTATATCCGTGATCTCCGTACCGCTAGTCAGCCACCACAAATAACCGTGCAATCCCATGGCAGCCAGTTATACGTACCGCATTGGCCCGATGAAGTTTTTCAGTGTACAACACACTGCTACAACAACAACAACCATGCACGAAGCTACGAATGTCATCCGTGTTTCCAGATATGTGTTTTTCAATTCAATTCAATTTCAACCAAAACCCACACCTTCGTAATTAATATATAATGAAACACAAAACAATTTAAAAAGAGACAAGAGAGATTTTGTTGTATTTTCACTGTTATAAGTTGAAAAGCCCAACTTTGTCAGCATCTTCCATTTTTATCCAAATAGTGTTTTTGTAATTGCAAGACCAAAAGCGCAACATATTCTTTCACTAACCTTCGTACAGATTGATTAAATTGCTTGCTGTGAAAGAAATATTTATTTCCCTTTCAAGTATACATAGTTACTTATATTTAAAAAATAGTTTCTTTCTAACCAGAGTAAATACATTTGAGAAACATCACTAACACTAAGAAACACTCAGTTACAATTAGAAGTTTGATGATCGCGTTTATTTTACGTAAGAAAATGACTTGCTGCACAGCAACTGTGGTTGCGGTCGCAGTGGGCGTCCTGAAATGTTAATTTTCCCTAAATGAAAAAACAAGTTTTGACGAAACGAACACATTTCGGCAAATTTTTCGGTTTGTTTTTTTACATGGACTTTCAACGCGAAAACCGAATATAGTACCAGCCTTAAATCTAAATCTATACGAACATAGAGCCATACAAAAAGATATTGATGAGACTTGTTACCTTAAAACATATGGGACCCATCACATAATGTAAGCAAAAATACTGCATCCTCTTTCCTTCATTTGTTTTAATTCTCCGCCAACAAGTTTTGACGAAACGAACACATTTCGGCAAATTTTTCGGTTTGTTTTTTTACATGGACTTTCAACGCGAAAACCGAATATAGTACCAGCCTTAAATCTAAATCTATACGAACATAGAGCCATACAAAAAGATATTGATGAGATTTGTTACCTTAAAACATATGGGACCCATCACATAATGTAAGCAAAAATACTGCATCCTCTTTCCTTCATTTGTTTTAATTCTCCGCCAACAATTTCATTCACTAAGTGCATAGTGTAGCCACAAAATTAGTTATTTTGACTCCTTCTAATGTTTACTTCAATGTTTGAATAAATGCTTTGCCAAAGTTGTATTTAACCGTTGCCAACATACTAAACCGCAAACGTCATTATCCATACCCGCAGCATAAGCTACTGACTGACCTTCATGCCAAAGAACACCAAGTAGGGCCACAGGCATCACACCACCACACACCCGCACCAAAATAGTGGCCACTTTTTGCATACTCTTTCTCTCGCACATACCAGTCACCCCTCGCACTCTCACCACAATTATTCCACCTATGGCACACAAAAAGTTGCTGTTTCTGCTTCTTCTTTTATTGAAAATTACTTCCTCGTTTTCATGGATCTTTTTTTTCGGAAAACTAATTTTCATATATATTCTCTGGAAAAATATCTTTCGATTGATGCCAGTTTCATTAAAATCCACTCAGTCGTTTGGCCGTAATATGTACCACAAACTTGCCTTCATAAAACCTACCTGCTGCCTATGACCTGTAGTTGTAAAATTGTTTGTATTGTTGTACAGCCTCGCAAAACAAAACCACAAAAATGCAAATGCCTCGCACGCAAGGCTACCCTGCAAACATTTTCTTTCGTGCGAGTCACTAAATCTGCACTCAAGGAAGTGAAAACAATCTCAGGCGATATAATTTTTTACTCTAATTAGTGTCTAAGTACGGGAGAAAACGTGCCACTTGGCGATATATACCCATGAGTGACTAAATAGGGACTAAAAAAGTTTAAAATTCGATTATCAACGTCATTAACAAAAAAAAAATTTTTTCCCTAATGTTTTTTTTTACCTTTTAGAGTGAGGCTTATTTTTATTTCTTTTTCTAATTTATTTCTTTTCCAAATCAAGATTAATAATCGAAGATTTTATTTGCAATGATTTTCCCTGACTGGGATTTGAACAGCCAACCTTACGATTGTTAGGATTGTGAGGCGTATGCTATCCCTCTGTGCTACCGGCCTTTCTTCATTACAGAAGGCTAAGTAAACATACATTGGAGGCCACCGTAGCGCAGAGGTTAGCATGTCCGCCTATGACGCTGAACGCCTAGGTTCGAATCCTGGCGAGACCATCAGAAAAAATTTGCAGCGGTGGTTTTCCCCTCCTAATGCTGGCAACATTTGTGAGGTACTATGCCATTTAAAACTTCTCTCCAAAGAGGTGTCGCACTGCGGCACGCCGTTCGGACTCGGCTATAAAAAGGAGGCCCCTTATCATTGAGCTTAAACTTGAATCGGACTGCACTCATTGATATGTGAGAAGTTTGCCCCTGTTCCTTAGTGGAATGTTCATGGGCAAAATTTGCAAGTAAACATACATTCTCTTGTGTGGGGTTTTTTGAGTTAGCGTCCAAAACAACAACAAAAAATCCATTTTTATATTTGTAATAATAACAGTTGATCATGAGAAACTAATTAGCGAAACATGAATGATAAAATTTCGATAGTAATGTATTTTGTTGTTTTAAATCATGAAATCGAAATCTTTGCAAACTATCATACAAAAGAGCCTAAAAAGTGATACTCTTTCTCTCGCACCATTTGTTTCTCTTACTCTCACCACTAATACTCCCACCAATGGCTTTACATTCACACGCATAACGAATGCTTTAGAAAAAAAAACAACAACAATTTGCTGTGTTATGCTTCTTCTTCTATTATGGAAAATTAATTCCTCATTTTCAAGGCTTTTCTTTAAGGAAAATTTTCATATATATTCGTCGCTTCTCTGAAAAAATATCTTTCGATTAATGCCAATACATTGAAATCCATTCAGCCGTTTGTCCGTAATATGTACCGCAAAATCGCCTTTGTAAAACCTTGATCGTTTAATAATATATGTATATTAGTGTCGTGATACCCGAAATAAGCACAATAAGTAGATACGAAACCTTAGTAGTGGGTACATAAAGTTTATCCCGCCATTTATTTACAAGTTCGATGTGATCTACATGTTAAATGGAAAGACTTGCAAACATTTATTAAATAAGTTTTAATATTACAAATCACAATTATTGAAAGATGTTTGCTGAATTCTTTACAATTTCAATATTAAGATTTGTTGTTAAACATCACATAATATACTTAATAAAACAAAAAAAAAAACTCGATAATATTTCTAAGTTAAAAAGAATCACAAGTGCTTGCAAAAACAAAACATTTGAAATAAAGAGTGATGTAAGTATAAACAAATATCTGGGTTTTCTTACATAATAAAAATAACTTTAAGGAGAAAAACTCTATTGACAGTTGCGAATGAACATGCTTATTGTTTATTTATTTGAAACACAGTTCCAAAACAAGATCATTGAGGTTATTGTTTTTTTTCTAAATAACTATTCAATAAAAAAAAGTTTGAAACATTTTTTTTTTCGACTTTTTGAGTATAGATATAAGTGAATTAAGTTAAGGGGGGATTGGTACTATTTATATTCGTGATATGATTGATACTACGGCAATATGTATTGTATATAAATATATGATATATGTTGATTGATTAACAGATTAAAATTAAAATATCAAAAATAAAATATTCTACTTAAGTGTAAGAAATGAATTTACTAAAAACAAAAGAAGAGACATGTGAAAATCATTAAATGTACAACTTCACAATAAAATGCTGATTTTCTTTAATACCGATTACATTTTGAAAAATAGTTCATTTCATATTTGTTTGCTTCAGCGAATACATTTAGGAAAAATATTTTTGCATTTTACACACAATCAATTGTGTATGTCATTCTGTGGCTGCTCGAGTATATCATGTGTAGCACTCTACAGAGTTGTGGATGTAACAGTACTAACACCATGTACTAGAATAGTTGGCGGCAATTCGGCGGTTAGTTCCGTTAGTAGTTCCATATAGCGTACACTTCGTTCATTAAAATCGGCTGAATCTATTTTTGGGGGAGCGGCCAGATATATAAAGGAGAGAGCGGTTTGATCCGAACGCTCACGTATTATTTGATTAACTCTGAAATGTAGTGAATGAAGATATAGTATTAACATAATAATTAACAATTGCTTATAATACATATGTGTGATCTGTTTCGATATAGCCTCCATTTCAAATTTGGCCCGATTTCAGACATTTTGAAAGTTTTCAAGCTCGTCAAGAATGAAAATGGGTCATATCGATGCTTTTGGATAACGCTAGATTTCAGACATTTTGAGTGTTTACGAAATATCCGGCTAAATTTCCATAGAATTTCGCATCTTGGGTTCTTAACAGGTTTAAAATCCTTTGAAATAAAACACAGATATTTATTTTGTTTCTAGTACCATTAAACGTTAAAGGCAAAGGCATGTTACAATTGCTTGATGAAGGCTCCCCTTTTACCAATGTCATAGTGCTGCAAATGCAAAGCTTCCCCAAAAACCCATGGTACGACCAGGAATGCCGAGATGCTGAACAAATCTTCAGTCAGTAGTAGGTGCAGATGTGCTTAGAATTATGAAACTAACATTTTTCTCAGTTGCTGATATCCGATGTACTGCCAAGGGCACAGTCTTGGATTGAAGGAACCCTAGTATTGCCATCAGGAAGATCATGTTACACGGATGGATCAAAGCTAGAGGACACAGGGGCCTGGCGATTTACATTTAAAACCCAGGTACTGAGATCTGTTTTAGATTGCCTGACCATAATACGGTCCTGCAGGAGGGGATCCAGGCGATCACGGAATGCGTGAAGTGGTGTGGTGCTAATGCGTGAACGTCAAGTGTGAACATCTTTACCGACAGTAAAATTGCCATAAGGGCAATAACTACCAGGACGGTAAGGTCGCGAACATTCTTTCAGTGTAAGAACGAGATTAACGCCTTCTCTGCAAAATTGCAAATTTTGCCCATGAACATTTCACTAGAGAACAGGGGCAAACTTCTCACATTTCAATGAGTGCAGTCCGATTCAAGTTTAGGCTCAATGATAAGGGGCCTTCTTTTTATAGCCGAGTCCGAACGGCGTGCCGACACCTCTTTGGAGAGAAGTTTTACATGGCATAGTACCTCACAAATGTTGCCGGCATTAGGAGGAGCGAACCCATGCGTTCAGCGTCATAGGCGGACTTGCTAACCTCTGCGCTACGGTGGCCTCCGCCTTCTCTGAGGATGGCAAAATCCGCATCGTTTGGGTGCCGAGCCATAACGGAGTAAGGGGAAATGAAAGGGCAGACGATTTGGCTGTGAAGGCCAGAAGACTGCCGTCAATAAACTTGGTTAACCCGAAGCCTTTCTGGTCGACACAGTCCGAGTTAAGGGCGTGGACGACGAATGCGCATGTAAACCTGTGGAACAGCGAAACGGTCGGTAAGACGGTGAAAATCCTATGGGGAAATCCAGACCGTGAGAAGACGAGGCTATTACTGAAAGGAAGTATGAAGTAGGTCAGTATAGCTATTGGTATCATAACGGGACACATAGGAATACGAGCTCATTTATGTAAAATCAGTGCGGCAAGTGATAGCATGTGTAGGGCATGCGGGGAAGATGATGAGACGTAGGAGCATTTCCTTTGTCATTGCCCGGCTTTCGCGTCTATCAGATACCGGCACTTAGGAGGAGACAAAATACCAGACATGAACCAACTTAGGGGAGTGGTATTGAAAACAGTTACGGATTTTGTAAGTAGTACGGAATTCCTAGCTTAAAATTTTCTTTTTAGAGCGCACAACAAGCCGATTACTGGCTTAGGTGTATGTCCATAATGGCATGGGGCGAATTAATATCTGCACCCTTTTTTCAACCTAACCTACCATTCTCAGCGACCATCTTCCCCTTCCGTAATGGCAGTGGTCTCCTATTGGAAGTCACAGTCCTCCATGAAGACTTGGGGCCGTGCGCGCTTCCTCCGCAGGATGCTGTCTGGTGCCTCGATTGCGGGGTGGCTGGCTTAGTTTTCCCCGAGTACTTGAGAGCGGGGAGCTCTTTTTCTTCTTCAGCATTCTTGCTGTGTTATGCTCTTCGGGAGATTTGATTCTCTTTTCAGTTTCCGTAGAAGTGTCTGGAATGCGCTGTCGATACATACTCCTCTGTCTCCTTCGTCATGCACCTGATCGCTTTCTCGGTGTGCTTGTGAGCTTAGCAAAGCCATCGCTCACTTCTGTCGTCATCCCGATGTCCTCATCTCTCGATTCGTATGCGTTTTCGGCTGTTTCATTGACACCGTCGCTGTCCAAATCCGAGTCAGAAACACTACCTTTACTTAAAGCCTGAGGACGAACTGTGCATCCCACTGGTTTATCCGTCTCTTGCTCATTAATTGATCTGACGACCAGTTGTGCGCTTGAAACATTACTCTCGACTACAGGTGCCAAGGCACCCACACCTATAGGAGGGGAGGATAACAGGCTACGGTCTGACGCTACCACCGCAGATGGTGAGTCTATGGAGTCCATTTCTAGCCTACTCCAAAAGGCTTTAAAATTTTTTGTTATAAGTAGTACCTATTCCGAGACACGGATATATTCTTTTTCTTTGAGGAGCGGAATAAAAACACGTCCGCTCCACTCAACGGCTACAATACGGCACCCAAACAAGTTACTAACTAATAATTACTTTTTTTTTGACTTACCTTTGCATATACAACAATGAACGATTAAGATTTTCTTCGGACACAATTTCGTTTGAGACCTCTGCAGATTGGGTAAATTGTTTCAAAATTCGAGAATGACGAGTGAATTCTGTATCCCGGGCCCATTCTTGAATCTATTGAGGAAAACGAAAAAAAATCAAATTTTACTAAATGTCAAACATACCAGAATTGAAGTAATTACCTCCATTATTTGTGCATTTATTCTCAATGATTTAAGAGTTTGTTCTAATTTCATGCGGGCAAATATTTCCATTTGTGGCAAATTTGGATCAAGTGTATCAAATTGTGCAGTTGTATTGGAGTTGGTCGTTTCACAGAGGAATACACGCAGAGTAAGGTGTTTCCATTTGGCCAACATTATAACAGCCAATTGCATCATAAAGAGTGACACCACATCAAAGGGATTTTCCGTTTTGGGATCGAAAACATTTATTGGCCACACATCAATATATTTCACATGTTTGCTCCTTGGAAAATAAAAATACACAGCATTAAAAAAAAAAATCCAATATGAAAACAATCTTCTTATACATAAAAATCAATTTGTGTTTGTAGGTTTGTGTGTTACTTATAGACTCAGAAACGATTGAACCGATTTTCTTGGAATTTTCACTGATAGTGCATAATGATCCCGTGGTGAAAATAGGGTACTAATTTTTTTTATATCTGAAGGGGGAGCGGACCCTCCCCTTTACCCTAATTTTCAAAAACCCCAGATCTCGGAGATTAGTCAGATTTAAGCGAAATTTTGTGTGCTCTCTTATAGTAACCTATTGGGTTGCCCAAAAAGTAATTGCGGATTTTTTAAAAGAATGTAAATGCATTTTTAATAAAACTTAGAATGAACTTTAATCAAAATACTTTTTTTACACTTTTTTTCTAAAGCAAGCTAAAAGTAACAGCTGATAACTGACAGAAGAAAGAATGCAATTACAGAGTCACAAGCTGTGAAAAAATTTGTCAACGCCGACTATATGAAAAATCCTCAATTACTTTTTGGGCAACCCAATACAAACAAAAATTTGGTATTCAAATTTCGGATGGGGTACCTAGGGGGGCGTCGCACCCTTAAACCTGTTAAATATATATATTCACCAATCACGACAATATGGGACTCAAATGAAAGGTATTTAAGATTAGTAAACATATCTCATATCTAATTGTCGGACCAAGTGTTTGGGGGACCACCCCAACTCCCAAAACACCCCTAAATCGGACATATTTACCGACCATGGCAATATGGGGCTTAAATAAAAGGTATTTGAGTGTAGAACACGAATCTGATATCCAGATGTGGGGCCCATCCTCGAGAACATACCCCAAAGAAGACAAATTTACGACCATGGCAATATGGGACTCAAATGAAAGGTATTTGGAAGTAAAGCACGAATCTGATATCAATGTTCGGGAAAAGTGTCTATGGGGCCCCCCCTCACCCAATTGCAATATAAGGCTCAAATAAGAGGTATTTTAGAGTAGAACACGAATCTGATATATACTTTCAAAGCCAAATCACTGAGTGGCCGCCTCATCCCCCAAAACACCCACCAAAACCGGTCATGTTTGCCGACTAAGGAAAAATGGAGCTCAAATGAAGAGTATTTGGGAGTAGACCATGAATCTGAAATCAACATTCGGGACCAATTGTCTAGGGGACCCACCACCAAAACAATCCCCAAGACAATTTGGGTCTTAAATACAGTGGAGCTTGATATTCATAGTTTTTAGGGCCCAAACCACAAACCGGACATATTGGCTGGCTTTTTCAATAAGTGGTTTAAGTGAATGGTATTTGAGATTAGAAAACTAGTTTGATATCCAAATTTGAGACCAATGGCAATATGGGGTTCAAATAAATGAGAATAGACCACGTTGCTGATATATTTTCAGGGCTTAGTGTTTGGGGGACCACCCCACTCCCCAAAAAAACCTTTAAATCCGGCATATTTACCGACGATGTCAATGTGGAGCTTAAATGTAAGGAATTGGGGAGAAGAGCAAGAATTGATACCTACTTTCGGGACCCATTTTCTGGGGGTCTACCCCTTTCCCAAAATACCCCACAAACAGCAATTTTTACTGACCATCGCTATATGGGGCTCAAATAAAGGTATTTGGGAGTAGAATACGAATTTGATATCCAAATGTAGGACCATGTATTTTAGGCATCACCCCTTCCCCAAAACACCTCCCAAAAGGTAAAAATTGTTCGATGCCAATATTTGGCTCAAATGAAAGGATTTTTAGATTAGAAAACGAATTTGATAACCAATCTTGGGGTCATGTGTTTGGGGGACGCTCCATCCTGTAAACTCCCCCTCAAAACTAATGGCAATATGGGGTTTAAAAAAATGGTTTTTGAGAGAAGAGCACGATGTTGATATTTTTTCAGGGCCAAATGTCGGGGGGACCACCTCACCCCCGAAAATGCCCCTAAATCAGACATCATGAGAATATCGGACTGAAAAAATAAAGTATTTTAAGAATGGAGTACACCTTACATCCAAACTTAAATTCGTAGACCAATAAAGATGGGATTCAGATAAAGGCACTTATATTGTTAAACTGTTTGTCAAGCGATATACTATTTGCGTAGCATGGTATTTCCCTAAAAGCTCTTTAATTGTTCCATATAAAGTAAAAGAAGGCGCAGCGGAGCTGGTCCGGTCCAGCTAGTATGTATATAAAACTTACTTGGCAATGAAATGCTTATCTAAGCGGTGGAAATGTCGACACAGACACAAATTCTTCTTCATTCTCAAAATATCGCTAATAATTTCAACATATTCAGTTACATCTATATGTTTTTCTTCGCCATCATGGCGTATAGGGAAATTCTGCATGTCACCAGTATTAAAGCCATCTGTCTTATACGGAGATGTGGAACTAAAATCAAAAAATATAATAAATTAATGACTTAACACAAAAAATAGAATGTCTTACGTTTGGAAGAAATCTTTAGGAGCTTCGTTGTCATAGAAACCCAGAACGATGGTGTTTGGCTTCATGGCTCCAATACCGGATAAACGAATCAAATGTTGTACACCTTCACGTACAGACTTGGCCAAAGTGGTTTCGGCAAAGGCCTTGACACGCATGTGATCTACAAACGATAACCATTGCTTATTATCCTCAACTGTGGCATCATCCAGATCCGTATGGCTTCCAACGCGAACATGTCCTATAATGTAAAGGCCACTCTTTTTCATATCAT
Source organism: Stomoxys calcitrans (assembly GCF_963082655.1). NCBI lineage: Eukaryota > Metazoa > Arthropoda > Insecta > Diptera > Muscidae > Stomoxys > Stomoxys calcitrans. The sequence continues at coordinate 73,308,010 of NC_081554.1, read as the reverse complement.
TAACAAAGTCCACCAAAGGACAACAGGAACGTGGCGAAGAGACAAGCAACAGCATTTGTGGACGCCAGAATTTAACATGGTCCTTGCGTGGATCCAACATGAGAAGATACTTACGAACCTGACAATGGAAACGAGTTAAAATTAACAATCAAAATAGCATGAAACTTTGACCTCATACCTGATGGAACATCAAAGCTTGCGAGATAGAGCCCCATTGGGCAGATTGCGTGGCGGGTGAGAACAAATGCAATGCAATGACCAGCAAAAGACACAATATAATACTTGACGAGGCGTATATTGGATTGATAACAAACATCATAACCAATGTACCTATCAAACCAAACAAACATGTATGCCAAGTGAAATATTTAAACAGCGGTCTAAAGTTGGGAGCACCAGTCAATTCAATACCCAGACAGGCTAAATTAGTTGCCAAATATGACAACATAAACAATACAGAGTTAATTTGGGCAATCGTATTCAGGGATCCAATCAATAATATGCATTCGACCAAAACCCAACTGGATACCACGGCAGCAATCGGATTGCCCTTCCATGTTCCCTTGAGGATAAAATTCAATAATGACCCAAAGACTTGATCCTTTGACAACGCCTCCAAGATACGACTGGATCCAATAAGATTACTCAGCCCAGTTGAAAATGTGGCCGTCAATATGCCAATAGCGGTGAATGGTGGCCAAAAGTTAACATACAACAGGAACAAGTAATTACTTTGCATTGTTTGATGTGGCGTCGTAAAGGCCATGAGAAACGAGAGAATGACATAGGACACAAATGTAAAGGCTACCGCTGAAAGTGTTCCTAATGGTATACTCTTTGAAGGGCTTTTCAATTCACCCGACATGTTGGCGCCGGCCATAATGCCAGTAACGCCTGCAAACAAGACACCAAAAGTTGTAGCGAAATCCACCATTTTTCCTTTTGATGTATAATCCTCAGAATAACTTTCGCCCAAATTGTTTGCTAACGTTGTAGCATTTAGACCCGTATACCACAATGTAGTATTAGCAGGTAGAAGATGGTTGTCATCGGGAACTTGTACCTGAAAATAAAAAAAATTAACCATTGAGAAGTTCGTCTTTGAGAAAATTTTTGTTTTTGGGCTTAATTTTATGTCAAATATCACAAAAATAGCATGCGAAAATCGTATAATGTATGAAGCGATTATACAAAAAGAACCAAGAACCAAACCTTATCTTATATATAAAAATCAATTTGTGTTTGTATGGGTTTGGGTTCAAGTACCCAGCGGGCCGACCCAACCCCAAAACTCATCTCAACAGATATATTCGACGTTCATGTCAATATAGGACTCAAATAAAGTTTTTGCCAGTAGATTACAAATATGCCATATAAAATTAGGTCCAAGTAATAGGAGGCCACAAGACCCCCAAATGGGCACATTAGCCGACAATGGCTATATGGGACTTAAATGAAAGGTATTTGGGAGTACATTACGAATATGACATTAAAATATTCGTTCAGATCTAGCTATCGCTTTTTCTCCTAAAAATACGTCAAATAGGTTCATTAACCCATTATGACAATACGGGACTTAAAGAAAATGAATTTAAGAGTAGAAAACGAATTTTATATCCAATGTGTTTGGGGATACGCCCTAAAGCACCCCTTAAACTGAACTTCAACGAACGAAATTGCACATGAGAGCTATATCTCAATCTGGACCGATTTTCAACCAATCTTGACACACATAGAAAAATCATAAAAGAAGAATGAGAAAAGAAAAAAAAATCTGTTAGGAAATTAAATATTAAACAGGTGACGTGTATCGTGCGGTCCCTGATTACAATCGGGACATACGTCTTGCACGTCGGCATCAATCCTTGCTATGTAGGAGTTAAGGCGGCTGCGGCTGCATCTGCCGGAACGTAATTGATCCAGAACTACTCTGGTCTGCCAGAAGTCAATTTGCAATGGGAGGGGGTCGTTCTCCAAAGACTACATTCACCCCGTAGCCATTTATCGCATCTGCTACCGTGTCTGCATGAATGTTGTCTAGACCTGCTTGATATGCCGCTTGATCCAAAGGGTCTATCTTGTAGTGCTGTACCTCACGCTCTAGATCATGTAGATCTACCCTAAGGCTTCTGGGCGGTGGATATCTATTCACAAGGTGATAATTTGTTTGGTATCTGCGATAACATCCCAAAACGTATCGCTTAGATAGCATGTAGTTATGTCTTCGCACTGGCAGGATCTCCATCAGAAGGTCGTCGCAGTTCGGAAGACGGCATTCTGACAAATCTGAATATTATTCCACTGCGTATCACAAAGCTGACGAGATCACACTGGCGCTGCATAACTTACCACAGACCGGCCAATTGTGACTTGAGGACCTTGTTTTTATTTTTGACTTTATCGCAAAATGCTGTGGCATGTGGTGAGAATGTGTAAGAGCTGTCAAATGTGACGCCAAGTATTCTGGGACAATTGATGGTCGGAATCATTTCTCCATCGACAATCACAGTCAGCTCAGTATTCACCTAACGCGTATTTGCAGTGAACAATGTGGCTGAAGATTTGGTCGCAGATATCTTCAGATTTCTTGCAGCGAAATATGAGGCAAGTTCGTTGAGGTAGACGTTCAACCTATCGCAGATATCAACAATGGGTAAAGCGCCTGATGCCATGATCGTACAATCGTCCGCTTATGATACGATCTCTATGCCGTCTGGAGGGCGTGGAATGGAGGATAAGTAGAGGTTAAACAATGCCACGAAGACCGTCCTATCATATGGCCTGGGCTAATTGAAGCCACGGCATATGTGTGCGGTAATGGCATGCAAAGCAGTTTTTGTGCTATGCAGACTTCGAAATCCATGTTGAGGAGGAGGAGTAATGCCTCAAGCGTCTTTGCTACTGGTGAGAGAAGGGAGATCGGTCTGTACGACTCCTCCAAACTCGGGTCCTTTACAGGATTCAGTAGCGGGCTCACTCTGCCCATTTTCCAGACATCGGGAACTATAAGAGTGTTCAAAGACAGATTAAGGACAGTAGTAAGGTACTCAACTCCAGGAAAATCTAGATACTTCAACATCAATGTAGAGATTCCGTCAAGGCCCAACGCCTTGGATGATTTGGCGCCACGGATAACATTCGTAACTTCGCCCATGATAAATTGTGATGGCTGTCCATCGGCTCGGAGACCACGGACCCGGCGAATGGCTCTCCTCTTTGCCCTGTCAGTCACGGGATGCACAATAAATTGACGGTTGAACAACCTCTTCGCATCAGTCGCGGTAATCTCGTCAAAAGTGACTGAGGTCCTGTCATCCCGTCTACCAGGGATTCGAAAGTAATTTAACAGTAAACCACAGCTTGCCTAAACCGGTGCCTAAGTTACATTGCTCCAAGTGTTCTAGCCACAAATTCCGCTCAAGTTCGTTAACTACCCTGTTTATTTTCAGATTCAGCTCTCTGATTCTGGGTTTAGTGGGGTCCATACAACGAGTCCCATCACGCTCGTCTGCGAGTACCACTGCCTGTGCCGGGAAATTGGGCCGCACTTGGGGTATAAAGCGAGCGGTTGCTGCGTTAAAGATGTCTCGGAATTTTCTTTCGGCCACTAGCACATCCGAGGCTGCAATTGGTATACTTTCTGAAGCCAGACCAACGGCCTTCTTCTAATTGATAAACGTCCGGCGCTCAGAGGTTAATTAAGTCGGGTGGTCGGTCAATTGTGAGAATTGTGGGGAGGTGGTCTTACCCCAAAGAGATGACGACTTGCCAGAATACGTCACTCAGGAGATCAGGGGACGCAATGGAAATGTCTGGCGAGCTGCTGCACTTCCTCGTAATCCTAGTAGGGGCATCCTCATTCATCGTGCAAAATGTGAAGCTTTCAACCTGCTCTGCCAAAGCTATGCCACGCTGGTGGTTACCTAGGGGATAATGGCATGAAATGTAAAATCGCCTAGAACCAGACGATTATGGCTAGATAGTAACCCACTTATGTCGAGGTTGTAAGCTTGGCCATTATTTGGGACACAGCTACCAACCGGCGGTATGTACACATTGTATAGCTCTATCTCGGCAGTACCGGACCTGACTTCTATACCCATGCACTCCATGTAGGGGTCACTAGCGCCAGGCGCAGGCGGGATGGGTCTATATTGCACGGAATGGTGTATCACGAAGGCCAATCCCCCACCTCCATTCCTTGAGCGATCCTTGCGTAGCACATTGTATCCGTGACAACTGTGAGACTGCAGGTGTTGATCAGCTTTGTCTCCTGGATCGCTGCAACCAATATATCTTTCCGACTCATGAAGTCCACAATCTCATCGATCTTGCCACGAAGACCGCTGCAGTTAAGTTGTAAAAATGATACCTTTCCCGGCACTGGCCTGACAATATTTGGGCTGGGATGCTACCGATCCGTATATTGCCGTACGGGAGAAGTCGTACATAGTCCGTCGACGAGGACGCAGAAGGCGACGACGACAACGCTTGTGACCCACTGCTGGCTATGTTCGCACAGCACCTTGCGACATATCCTATGACTAAACTCCCGTAGTGAAGTGAGGCCAGAGCAAGATCGGAAATGTACCCACTCCATGCACCGGTTACACCTCACCGACACCGACCGATGATGGAGGCGGTTCTGGCAAACCGAAAAGAACCAAGGTCCGGGGTTCTTTTCAATCCTGGCATTGACCAGAAGCGTGCTGAGAAGGCACTCCGGGATGTGCCTCTCCCATTGCAAAAAAAGACGAACACGTACACTGAGGCGGCAGCCCCTGCCAATGAGGGTTCCATCGCGCCAATGCGGTGCGTACAACCATGGGATCGTGATATCGTGATAATCGGTTTGCAAATAACCACATTATTGCAATATTAGAGTCGCAGACTTCCTGGATCTGGATACTCAAGAGAATCAACCGGATGAAATATGGAACACAACACACTGCTACGACAACAAGGCTTTATTTTCACAGATAAGTTTGCATTACTCATCGTTAGATAATTATTGATGGACATATTTTCTTCACAAACAAATCAAATATTCCAATTCTACAGTAATATTATATACAAGAGATACAAGGTTTTGTAATCCCAATTGATTACATACATAAATTTATCAGACATAATAATTAAAAAACGACAATGATGACCCAGAATAATTAAACAGAAATATTACAAATGATAAAAGATAAAATACATATATATGAGTAATATGAGTAACGTAAGAAATGTGTTGATAGGCAAACAAAAATCAAGCAAAAACTAATGTACAATTATTTATGATAAACAGCAGGGTGTTAATTGTTCACACACAAATAAAGCAGTAGCCAATCACAAAATGAAAATATTATGCATAGCCTATTCTAGGTTTTTAACTTGTTTGGTTTTTTGTTTAGACAAATTTTATTGCTCTTTTACTTACCTCTTTAGGCCCTTCCACAAGAAAGCTTATGTAGGTGGCAAATAAACAAACGGTGACTATACCCAAAATTAGTACAGAGGTCTTTGCAAACAGGGAAGCTCCTATAAGGCACACAAGTAACATTGATGTATTGATCACTGTGCAAAATAGAAAGCTCCACCATGGTCCATTAGGAAGAAAGCCTTCTTCTCCAGCAAAATAACCACCGGGACCAAAGTTATTCATAATGCCCTCAACACAACCCGATATGGCCATAGCACAACCAACAACATTTGCTAGAAAAAATAGTGTGCCAATGGAACCGCCAAACTCAAGGCCCAAAGTACGGCTAATCATGACTGAAATAAAAATTTGTTTATCAATATGAGAAGAATAAAGTATTTGCATATAAAACTTTTCAGTACTTACAATAAACCCCTCCTCCTTCAATTGCACCGTTGGTAGAAATTGCACAAACAGAAGCTACAGTGAATAGCAATATCACATATGCAATTACAAATTGTAAAAGTGTCACGTATAATCCAGCATTGCCAACAATGAAACCTTAAATAAGATAACAGAAATAAATATTTTAGAATATTTTTTGCTTCTTTTTTGCGTTACAGATAATGCCTTAATTCCTTATATTAAATGTTTCCAAAGAAGAATTGTATTGGGTTGCCCAAAAAGTAATTGCGGATTTTTTAAAAGAAAGTAAATGCATTTTTAATAAAACTTAGAATGAACTTTAATCAAATATAAAGCAAGCTAAAAGTAACAGCTGATAACTGACAGAAAAAAGAATGCAATTACAGAGTCACAAGCTGTGAAAAAATTTGTCAACGCCGACTATATGAAAAATCCGCAATTACTTTTTGGGCAACCCAATATAAAATGGGGAGGAATCTTTTCGATTCATGCAGTGTCAAACGAGATTTCAGACAAGGAGGCAACCGTTTGATCTTTATACTAATACGGATGGCTTAAATGGAAATAGCATGTATGTTTATGACCCCGAATGTCCGGATACGAGTCCTAACGACATCAGAAAACAAGTAAAATAGTGTTAAATTCGGCAGAACCGAATCTAGTATACCCTCCCAACTGGATTGCATTTGAAAAGATATGAAGGTTGGTTTATGTAGAAGCTTTATCTAGTTATGGACCGATGTGAATCGTACTTGTCATTGCTGATAGTCATTACAAAATACAACGGCAACAGTAAAATAGCGTTAAGTTCGGCCGAACCGAATCTAGTATACCCTCCCAACTGGATTGCATTTGAAAAGATAAGGAGGTCGGTTTATGTAGAAGCTTCATCAAGATATGGACCGATGTGAATCATATTTGCAACGGCAATCCCATGGCAGCCGGTTGTACCCACCGGATTGATCCAATGGAATCCTTCATCGGCAAGGGCTGCCGCCTCAGTGTACGTGTTCGTCCTTTTTTTTTGTCATGGAAGAGGCACATCCCGGAGCGCCTTCTCTGCAGGCTTCTGATCCGTGCCGGGGTTGAAAAAAACCCCGGACCCTGCTTCTGTTCGGTTTTCCAGAACCGCCTCCATCATCGGTGGGTTGTTGTTTTTGTAGCAGTGTGTTGTACAATGAGGCGGCAGCTCTTGCCGATGAAAAAATCCATCGGGTCAATCCGGTTCGTACAACCGGCTGCCATGGGATTGATCATCGGTCGGTGTCGGTGAGGTGTAACCGGTGCATAGAGTGGATACACTGAGGAGGCAGCCCTTGCCGATTAAAGAATCCATCGGGTCAATCCGGTTCGTACAACCGGCTGCCATGGGATTAATCATCGGTCGGTGTCGGTGATTACAAAATACAACGGCAACAGTAAAATAGCGTTAAGTTCGGCCGAACCGAATCTAGTATACCCTCCCAACTGGATTGCATTTGAAAAGATAAGGAGGTCGGTTTATGTAGAAGCTTCATCAAGATATGGACCGATGTGAATCATATTTGCAACGGCAATCCCATGGCAGCCGGTTGTACCCACCGGATTGATCCAATGGAATCCTTCATCGGCAAGGGCTGCCGCCTCAGTGTACGTGTTCGTCCTTTTTTTTTGTCATGGAAGAGGCACATCCCGGAGCGCCTTCTCTGCAGGCTTCTGATCCGTGCCGGGGTTGAAAAAAACCCCGGACCCTGCTTCTGTTCGGTTTTCCAGAACCGCCTCCATCATCGGTGGGTTGTTGTTTTTGTAGCAGTGTGTTGTACAATGAGGCGGCAGCTCTTGCCGATGAAAAAATCCATCGGGTCAATCCGGTTCGTACAACCGGCTGCCATGGGATTGATCATCGGTCGGTGTCGGTGAGGTGTAACCGGTGCATAGAGTGGATACACTGAGGAGGCAGCCCTTGCCGATTAAAGAATCCATCGGGTCAATCCGGTTCGTACAACCGGCTGCCATGGGATTAATCATCGGTCGGTGTCGGTGAGGTGTAACCGGTGCATATAGTGAGTACATTTTCGATCTAGCTCTGACCTTACATCACTACGGCAATATAGTCATACTGAATATGTTGCAAGGTGCTATGCGGCAGTGGGTCACAGGCGTCGTCGTCATCGTCGCCTTCTGCGTCCTCGTCGTCGAGAGTCATAAGAAATTCCTTCCTGTAAAATTTCGATAGAATCTGTTAACAAATTACCAGTTTAGTGCAGTATTACTCTAAATCGGACGAACGTATATATATATGGGAGCTATATCCAAATCTGAACCGATTTTTATCAATTTCAATAGGCTTCGTCTCTAGGTCGTAAAGCATAGCATGCCCGTACCAAATTTGAAGACAAATGGATGAAAATTGAGACCTGTAGTTTGTACACAAATTAACATGGACAGACGGACAGACAGACGGACATAGCTAAATCGAATGAGAAAGTGATTCTGAGTAGATCGGTATACATATTAATGCGCCTATCTCTCTTCCTTTTAGGTGTTACAAATAAATGCACTAAGTTATAATACCCTGTAACACAGTAGTGGTGTATGGTATAAATACTCAGAGAATGGATAACCGTTTCCATAGAGATGTAATGGGCAATGCAAATAAAGGTTTAACGGATAACAACATGCTTTTTGTTTTTGTACATGTTTTTGTACACATGCCTCGATAGACTTTAAACTCTAATTTTTCTAATAAAGCCATCGATTTATTGGTCTAATCCTCTCAGATCAGCGTATTAAACCCCTTTAAAAAAAAACTTTGTGATGTGGAGAAAGCTTTGGGGAGAAGAACGAGTTGAAATTCGGATGATTTTTTCCAAAATCTACATTAATTCTAGCTCCGCTAAAAATGTTAGTTGCATGCCTTCCCCAAGTTGAAGAGCTGTACTTACATGAAAGTGTTGCCTAACGAATTATCAGAGCTAACAGAGCAATCCCATAGCAGCCGGTTATACTTACCGGATTGACCCGATGGAATCCTTCATCGGCAAGGTTAGCCACCTCAGTGTACAACACACTTGCCGATGAAGGATTCCATCCGGTCAACCCGGTACGTACAGTGTACAACACAATCCTAAAACAACAACAGAGCTCAATCCCATGGCAGCCGGTCGTACGTATCTGATTGACGATGAAGTTCTCCATCGGCAAGGGCTGCCGCTTCACACTGCTGCAAAAACAACAACAACAGAGCTAACTGAGCCTTAAGAACAACTTTAAGAATTTATTTAAGTCACACAAATTATACCCCTTTTTACTTAATGCATGAAAAAATGGAAGTGTCTCTAATTACCTGTCCAAGCAAAAACTGGAATGAATATTTCCTTGCCTTTTTATATGATCCACCATAGGATAGGGGTGTACTAATTTCGTCATTCTGTTTGTAACTTCTCAAAATATTCGTCTAAGACCCCATAAAGTATATATATATTCTTGATCGTCATGACATTTTAAGTCGAATTAGCCATGTCCGTCCGTCTGTCTGTCGAAAGCACGCTAACTTTCGAAGGAGTCAAACTAGCCGCTTGAAATTTTGCACAAATACTTCTTATTAGTGTAGGTCGGTTGGGATTATAAATGGGCCATATCGGTCCATGTTTTGAAATAGCTGCCATATAAACCGATCTTGGAACTTGACTTCTTGAGCCACTAGAGGGCACAATTCATCGATTCGATTTGGCTGAAATTTTGCATGAGGTGTTTTATTATGAATTCCAACAATTGTGCTGAGTATGGTTGAAATCGGTTTATAACCTGATATAGCTGTCATATAAACCTATCTGGGGTCTTGATTTTTGAGCATCTAGAGGGTGCAATTCCTATACGATTTGGCTAAAATTTTGCGCGTCGTGTTTTGTTATGACTACCAACAATTGTGCTAAGTATAGTCTAAATCGGTCCATAACCTGATATAGCTGCCATATAAACCGGTTTTGAATCTTACCTTCTTGAGTCTAGAGGGAGCAATTCTCAATCGATTTGGCTGAAATTTGGCATGACGTGTTTTGTTATGACTTCTAATAACTGTGCCAAATATAGCGCAAATCGATCCATAACGTGATATAGGTGCCATATAAACCGATCTGGGATCTTGACTTCTTGAGCCTTCAGAGGACGTAATGATTATCCGATTTGGCTGAAATTTTTACACGGCTTCTCCCATGACCTTCAACATACGTGTCAAATATGGTCCGAATCGGTCCATAGCCTGATACAGCTCCCATATAAACCGATCTCTTTAATTTACTTCTTGAGCCCCTAAGGTCGCAATTTTTACAAATTGGCTGAAATTTTACACAATGACTTCTACTATGGTCTTTAATATTCAATTCAATTATGGTCCGAATCGAACCAAAACTTGTTTTTAAGTAACTATTCCATCCTATATTTTTTTACACATTTTTCTAATCATAAAATATGGAATTACTAACAAAAAATTATATTTTTATCATTTAATTGCAATAAAACGTAAATTTTTCAAAATTAATTAAGGTGTTCCTAGTTATACGACCACCACTGTATGTTTATAAAATCTATTTTATTGTCTAGGTAATAATTATCGTTATAATCATCTTATCAACACTAATCGCTTTAAAATTTTAAGATTACATTTTCAAATAAAGCTGACAGCTGAAATATGGTGTTTGTTGTAGGGAGCACCTTTAACATTTAGTAAAAGCCATAAGGATGATGTTAGTAAAAACAGCCGTTTCTGGTTGCAAAACGACAAATTAGCAAAAACTAATTGGTTTATTTATTTTTAGAATATTTTAGTCATAACTAGTTTTTAGTCCCTTTTAGCCTAAATATATCCATAAGTCTATATACGAAACTGAATCTGTGCAGCCCATGATAAACCTTAAAGACTTAACTATTGCAGTTTTTTCGCCAAGCTCCTGCAGGTGGAAAAGCTCATTTCGGTGCAAAGTATCGATCGCCGCGACAACAGGGCGGCCATTGGTTATTTAAAGGCGCAAATAACTCGTCATATAGGCGCTCCGTATTTATGCAAGAGCCGGTTCTGCCCGGCCTCTCACTGAGAATCTCCGTTCGATTCCCCTGATATTTCGCGCTGTAAGGCTAATTCTTAACATAATGATGACGGTTACATCTATGTATGTATATAAAAGTGTAGTGTTATTGACTGATATTCGCCCAGAAGAATTGGCTGAACCTACATTCTAAAGGTCACTATTGCTACGAAGGTGTGAGATAAAGCTGGAACATACTAAGCACACTAAATTAGTAGAACATATTAAAATTAGTATCTTACCTAACACAGCATTGTTGTTGCCCTTCACTTAAGACTCATTCCCTCCAAACATTTGGAAGTGACTTTCTCACTCCCTCCCAGAATTGTCACTTTTTAGATCCTTTTGTATGATAGATTGTAGAGATTTCATGATTTAAAGCCATAAAATACATTACTATCGGAAGTCTATCAATCATGTTTCGCTAATTAGTTTCTCATAATCAACTGTTATTGTTACAAATTTAAAAATAGATTTTTGGTTGTTGTTTTGGGCGCTTACTCAAAAAACTTCACAATAGATAATGTATGTTTACTTAGCCTTCTGTAATGAAGAAAGGGTCGTAGCAGCACAGTGGATAGCATACGCCTCACAATCGTAAGGTTGGCCGTTCAAATCCCAACCAGGGAAAACCATTGCCAAAAAAAAATCTTCGACTAACTCGATTTGAAAAAGAAATAAAAATAAGCCTCACTCCAACAGTAAAAAAAAAATTTTAAATTTTTAACTTTTTTTAGTCCCTATTTAGTTACTCATGGGTATATATCGCCAATTGGCACGTTTTCTCCCGCACACTAATTGGAGTAAAAAATGATATCGCCTGAAATTGTTTTCAACTTCCTTGAGTGCAAATTTAGTGACTCGCACGATAGAAAATGTTTGCAGGGTTTATTTGTGTCAATGCAAAGCCATATTTAGTTACTCATGGGAATATATCGCCAATTGGCACGTTTTCTCCCGCACACTAATTGGAGTAAAAAATGATATCGCCTGAAATTGTTTTCAACTTCCTTGAGTGCAAATTTAGTGACTCGCACGATAGAAAATGTTTGCAGGGTTTGTTTGTGTCAATGCAAAGCCATATTACAACAACAGTAGTTAGGCAAAACTAAATACAAGAGAAAACTGTAGTGCAAAACAATCAACACTAATACAAATCATTATTATGCCCCCACAAATAGAGTGGCATAATATGAGAGCACTTGGTGAGAGCGTGAGAGATAAAAGTTGGATGTCTGAAAGATAGAGATCACTGTTGCGGTGGGTGGGTTTTCGTAGTGGTGGGTGAAAATGCATACGCTTCTTCTTAAGATTATGTATGTATTTTGAATTAAATGTTTATTTGTCGTTGTTGTTGTTATAGCAATGTGTTGTACACTGAGGCGGCAGCCCTTGCCGATGTTTCGGCTCAATCCGGTATGTACATCCGGCAGGGTTTGTTGTTTGATTTGTATTTATTGTTTGTTTTTTTTTCCAAACTGTAGGCGGTTTTATTTTATTTTAAGATGTTGACAACGGCTAAGAACAACTATGAAGGCGTACTTATTGTGTGTAAAGATTGAGGTGGAAATTTATAAAAAGAGAGTTGTGAACAATCCTGCTCTTACACTGCAGTATTTTTGTTTATTTGAAGGGCTTTTATCTCATTATGTCAAAGATTATCAGCCCTATTCTGAATAACAATTCCCTGTGTGTTTATTCCCTCCTTCCTTTTCCCCTTTTCTGAATAACAATTTACTGGGAGTTTGTTCCCTACTCCCTTTTCCCTTATTCTAAACCAACTTTGAAAAAGGGAAATACCTCCCAGGGAAAAAAGTAGCTATTCTGAATTGAAATACAAGGAAGAATGAGACGATAAAACTTGGGAAAAATCCCCCCCAACAAATGAAAGGGAGCTAGTATAAAAAATTATGAATTTAATTGTTTTATAAAAAAAATGGTATCAGTTCGTTCTTACTATTTACGAACAATTTAAAATGTACGGAAATTAATTTTCACTTTTTCATCAAAATCAAGTAGAAATTTTGTTAAGTTCTCCTGGTTATAATATGTCATATACCCACCATAGACAATTTGCATACATTTTTCGGTTTTATTGACAAAATACGAGCATTCTAGAATTGGTATATGAATATACATAGGTTTCAAAACATATGGTTAATATTTTAATATTCTTAGAACCATATATATAAAGAGTTGTCGCTAAGTGGCACTCCGTCCGGAGTCGGATTCTAAAAGGATTATCATTTAGCTAAAAGTAGAAACGGGAGGCACTCAATGATATGCAAGAAGTCTTCCGCCTGCTCCTTAATGGAATATTCGTGGGAAATTTTTCAAAAATACTTGGCGCCACATTTGTCAGCTTTTAATCTACAGGAGTAGGAATAAATCCATAAGTCGCTTTTCAGCAGCACTATGTCCAGCAGCCGTCCCAACTACCAAGAAAAGCGGCCGCCGCCCTGAAATGTCGATTAGATCTTTAAGTTCTAGCTCCATAAAAGTATGATCTTAGATAAAGCGGCGTATCATGCAGACCCCCACAGCATTTATGACGATTTGTCAGCTTTTAATCTACAGGAGTAGGAATAAATCCATAAGTCGCTTTTCAGCAGCACTATGTCCAGCAGCCGTCCCAACTACCAAGAAAAGCGGCCGCCGCCCTGAAATATCGATTAGATCTTTAAGTTCTAGCTCCATAAAAGTCCCGGTAGACGGGACGACAGGACCTCAGTCACTTTTGGCGAGTTAACCGTGACTGATCCGAAGAGATGCGCCAGGTTGTTCAACCGTCAATTTATCGTGCATCCCGAGAGAGACAGGGCAAGGAGGAGAGCCATTCGCCGTATTCGTGGTCTCCGAGCCGATGAACAGCCATCACAATTTACCGTGGGCGAAGTTACGAATGTCATCCGTGGCGCCAAATCTTCCAAGGCGTTGGGCCCCGACGGAATCTCTACATTGATGCTGAAGAATCTGGATTTACCTGGAGTTGAGTACCTTACCACTGTCCTTAACCTGTCATTGAACACTCTTATAGTTCCCGATGTCTGGAAAATGGGCAGAGTGATCCCGCTACTGAAGCCTGGTAAAGACCCGAGTTTGGGGGAGTCGTACAGACCGATCTCCCTTCTCTCACCAGTGGCTAAGACGCTTGAGGCATTACTCCTCCCGAGCCTCGTAGGAGAATTTCCATTCGCCGAGCATCAACACGGATTTCGGAGACTGCACAGCACAACAACAGCTTTGCATGCCATCACCACACACATTTGCCGTGGCTTCAATCAACCCAGGCCATGTGATAGGACGGTCCTCGTGGCATTGGACCTATCGAAGGCATTCGACACGGTCAGCCATGCCAAATTATTTGAGGACATCGCCAACACGTCCCTCCAGCCAGGCCTTAAACGTTGGGTCGCGAATTATCTGTGTGGCCGCCAGTCATTTGTGGAATTTAGGGATAAGAAGTCAAAACACCGTAGAGTGAAACAGGGAGTTCCCCAAGGCGGGGTGATATCTCCGGCTCTGTTTAACCTCTACCTTTCCTCCATCCCACCTCCTCCAGACGGCATAGAGATCGTATCATATGCGGACGACTGTACGATCTTGGCATCAGGCCCCCCACCCATTGATGACATCTGCGATAGGTTGAACGTCTACCTCAACGAGCTTGCCTCATATTTCGCTGCAAGAAATCTGAAGATATCCGCCACCAAATCTTCAGCCACACTGTTCACTACAAATACGCGTGAGGTGAATTCTGAGCTGACTGTGATGGTCGATGGAGAATTGATTCCGACCATCAAGTGTCCCAAAATACTTGGCGTCACATTTGACAGCTCCTACACTTTCTCCCCACATGCCACAGCAATCTGCAATAAAGTCAAAAGTAGAAACAAGGTCCTCAAGTCACTCGCTGGCAGCACTTGGGGTGCAGACAAAGAAACCTTGTTGACCACGTACAAAGCAATTGGCCGGTCTGTGGTAAGTTATGCAGCGCCAGTGTGGTCACGTCAGCTTTGTGACACGCAGTGGAATAATATTCAGATCTGTCAGAATGCCGCCCTCCGAACTGCGACGGGCTGCCTCCTTAGTTCTCATGTGGACCACCTCCACCAGGAGACAAAGATCCTACCAGTGCGAAGACATAACTACATGCTGTCTAAGCAATACCTTTTGGGCTGTTATCGCAGAAATCATCCAAATCATCATCTTGTGGATAGATACCCACCGCCCAGAAGCCTTAAGGTAGATCTACATGATCTAGAGCGTGAGGTCCAGCGCTACAAGAGAGAACCTCTAGATCAAGCGGCATATCAAGCGGGTCTGAACAACATTCATGCAGACACGGTAGCAGACGCGTTAACTGGCTACCGGGTGAATGTAGTCCTTGGAGTACGACCGCCACCCATTGCACCCGAAGAAATCGACCTCCCCCGGCAAACCAGAGTGATTCTGGTTCAATTACGTTCCGGCAGATGCAGCCGCCTCAATTCCCACAGAGCTAGGATTGATGCCAACGTGCAAGATGTATGTCCCGACTGTAACCAGGGACCGCACGATACACGTCACCTGTTTAACTGCCCGGCCAGACCCACTCGACTCAGACCCAGATCCCTGTGGACGCACCCCATCTTAGTCGCGGAGTTCCTGGGTCTTGACACTCAACAGAATCAAGCAGACGAAAGATAGTACACAATAAACTGCTACAACAACAACAACAACATGATTTTAGATAAAGCGGCGTATCATGCAGACCCCCACAGCATTTATGACGATGAAGGAGAAGCAAACCTCTATACTACACACTAAAGTAATCTGCCCAAGAACGATCCGGTAGATACAGCCACCTTAATTACCTTTGGCAAGGAAAAAACGCCAACATGCAGAATGTGTGCCCAATTTCCCGTACGGGATAGCTGTGAGCACCACACAGGCCGGAACATTCAGCTCCGATTTATGTGTTCATTGCTGCCGCAAAAAGCCGGAAGGAGCTTGGCGTGGATCGCCACATCCACAGGAAAATGTAAAATGTGTGGAAAATGTTCATTTTTCCAAAAAATAATAGTCAAATGTTTAACCAAAATAAAACAGCTGAGCAAAAAAGCTGTTTTCGAAACTTCGAAATTCCCTCTTTTAGTTTTCCTCTCCCAATTCAATCAAAATAGTAGGATTTTATTTGAAGGAAAAATTTGGGAATAAACTCCCAGGGAGTTTTCAGAAGTGGGCTGTACGTTGCTACATAAAGACTCAAAAGCGGCTGAATCGATTTTCATAAAATTGTCATAGAATACAGGCCAAAACCTCATATTTTTCTTCTCCCCATTCAATCAAAATAGGAGGATTCTATTCGAGGTAGAAATTTATTCCCAGGGAGTTTTCAGAATTGAAAAGACCCAAAAGCGCCTAAATCGATTTTCATGAAATAGTCATACAATGCAGACCAAAACCCAAGGTGTAAATAGTGTAATTTACTTTTCGATATCCAAAGGAGTGGGCGCTTTAACCTAATTTTCTAAAATTTTTTTACCTCGATAATGGATGCTCAGATTTAAGCGACATTTTGTTTCCCCCTTTATGATAGCCCAAAATATTAAACTGGTTTTAAACATTGGGGGCATCCACAAAATGTACATGTAATACGATTAGGACAATATGGGAGTCGAATAAAACACATTTAAAAGGGTTTTGGAAGTAAATAGAATACAATTCTCATACAAAAAAAAATTGGCCTGCAATTTCTGAGGGCCGTTCCACTCAAAAAACGCACAAGTGTGTATCCATTTAGAACGATATTAAAAGGGTCTCAAACAAAAGAGCTTGAGAGTAAACTACGAATGTCGTATAAATATT
Organism: Stomoxys calcitrans; assembly: GCF_963082655.1. Taxonomy (NCBI): domain Eukaryota; kingdom Metazoa; phylum Arthropoda; class Insecta; order Diptera; family Muscidae; genus Stomoxys; species Stomoxys calcitrans. The sequence continues at coordinate 73,291,261 of NC_081554.1, read as the reverse complement.
TAGGGTCAAGTATGTGGTTGGCAGCCCACTTCAAAAACAACCCAAAACAAGACATATTGGCATGCCAGGACAATGCAGTAATCAAATGAAAGGTCTTTGATAGTAGATTACGAATATGATATAAATATTAGGGACAATTATCTGGGCGTCCGCCCTCACCAAAAACACTCTTCACCGGGCACATAGACCCATCGCGATAAACGATCTAGAGAACGTATAGATTAAGCGGCGAATCAAGGGGGTCTAGACAACAATCATGCAGACACGGCAGCAGATGCGGTCAATTTCTACCGGGTGAATGTAGTCCTTGGAAAACGACCGACTCCCATTGCACCTGAAGAAATTCACATCCACCGGCAAACCAGAGTAGTTCTGGCTCAATTACTTTCCGGCATATGCAGCCGGCTCAACTTCTACAGAGCAAGGATTAATGGCAGCCGGTTGTACGTACCAGATAGACCCGATGAAGTCCTTCATCTGTAAGGGCTGCCACCTAAGTGTACAACACGCTGGTTTAACAACATTAGCATGTCCACCTATACCACTAAACGCCCGCTTTCCAATCCTCCTAATGCTGGCGACATTTGGATTGTTCTATGCCATGTTTTCATGGCATAGTAGTAATGTAAAAATTCTCACCAAAGAGATGTCGCCTTGCGGCAAGGCGTTAGGACTCGGCAATAAAAAGGAGATCCCTTATCATTGAGCTTAAACTTGAATCGGACAGAACATATTGTTATGTGAGTAGTTTACCGCTGTGCCTTAATAGAATGTTTGTGAGCAAATTTGCATTTGCACAAACAATATGCATTTTGCAAATACAAAAAATTAAACAGTAACAAAATTAAACTCACTACATTTTCAACTTTGTTCATACCTACAAAGAACTTTTTGGTTTTTGAAGTAAAAATTATCAATTATATCATTTACCACTATTTCCTCTGAATTATGCTGAAGATAATTGCTACTACATAGTTACTATATGACTTGGAATTTGGGAATTCTGCGAAAATTCAGTCGTTATCAATGGTATACTAAAGTAACAAAATCTTTTTATCATGGTTTTTCTTTATAAAATGTAAAAGGCAATGTCAAAAGTATAACAAACATAGACCAGAACCCACAGTAGCCTACATTTATAAATGACAATGAAAACCACCCGCACGATACCCATCATCAATCAATGAAAATGACTAACCACATAAGCTGTGAAACTAAACTCGATAAAAATTATGACAAAACACATAAAAATAAATCTATTTTTATCAATAAGCTCTTACCAACACGAATGAAGACCAGGGCACTAAACATGGAGAGAGCAACAGGGCTGAAAACTCCAGCAAAAGTACCCAAAGTTCGACCGCTGCGATCAGGATCTTGCATTCCGAATTCCACATAGCCATGTTCGCCTGCATTCTGCATACTGGGTCTTCTCTCTGCTTCACCATTATTGGATCCAAACAGAGTACCAAAGGAGCGCATCATGGAAGATGGCCTACCTCGCGGGGCAGCAATGGGTGCCGTTTCGGGGTCACCATTTATACTCGTTTGTGAGTTCATGTTTTCCCAAATATTTGCATATATTGTACGTTTTCGTCGTATACAACTAAACAAAGAAACTCGGTGGCGTTTGCTACACTACGAACCAGATCGAAGTAGTTCAATATCTTAGACGCCCACAAAAAGGAAACAATAGCACAATTTGTTTGTATGACGAACGCAACGCTAGTCTTCTATTTTTTGTTAGAATACCAAATGACGACTGCTCGCTCTGCTCTGACTAATTCACTCATACAAACATAGCAAGCGACTTTTCGACTATAATTTTAAGCGAAATTTGGCGTGTAATTTCGTAATTTCGTTAAACAAGAGAAAGTTTAACAATTATTTTCGCAGTGATTCTTCGATTCTTCCGAGTGTTTAACTAAAATTTGCTCCACTTCTACACTTTACACTTAAAATACAAAATAACCAGGGTATACAAACCAAGGGTAGGTAATCAGCTGTAATTTCTAATGGGGAGTTTACATGACACACCAACACTTATCTATAAAGAGCCGTATCCACAAAACTTAATAAAGTCTTAAAATCGGTTTATTTGACATTTATATATAGGAAATCTGTCAAATAAACATGCTTAAATTGAGTTTTGTGAATATAGGTAGTAGAGTAACGGCCAAAACAGAATGAGTGCGTTGAGTTTTGTTTTTGAGCGTTGCGTTGGAAAATCGAACAGCACGTACGTTATATAATTTTCAAGATTGACGACTGAAATAGGACGTCATTCTGCTTTGCCATACGTGAAGTAGTGTTTTTATGCGTCAAAGTTAAAATTTTCTTAACTTTTGAGCGTTAATTTTTTGTGTTTTGTTTGCAGTGCTGCATTTTTCTTTGCAACGCTTAATAACAAAGTTCAATTACAACTTTTCCTAATAACGATTTTTGTTCTCTTTTCTTTGCATATTCCTCATTTTTTCCTTTTGCTTTATTTTGGACATATCTTGTTTAGCATAATCTATCTAGAATTGATTAATGGTCATGTGTACATATGACGCATACCCCTTACAATAACACTAGTACAAACACTTAGTTACAATTGGAAGTTTGGCGATGTCGTTTATTTTACGTAAGGAAACGATTTGTTACGCAACGACTGCTGTGCCTTTTTTCGGCGTCGTAAAATATAAATTTTCCCTAGATGAAAAAACATGTTATAGCGAAACGAACACTTTTCATTAATATTTTCCGCTTATTTTTTTATATGGAGTTTCACCGCGAAAACCGAATATAGTACCAACCTTAAGAGTCATGGCGAAACAATTAAAGGTGGTCTCATTTGTACAACAACCACAATTCATATGGTGCAATCCGCCATTTTGTCATCAAGCTGATCGACGCTTTGCCACACACAAAGAAATTAGTGTGCGTGTATGTAAACGTGTGCGTACATGAGCAGAGAATATGCTCATGTACGCACAAATCCGCCATTAATCAATACGTAGACACGAAGAGTACGATCATGATGTACCATATAAGAGGCCTATGACGTTGATTTGACAGCTGTCTATGCTATAAAGCTCATACAAGTGCTGGGCCATATATTTTTGTTTACGTTTATAAATTTGAAAAAGGATTAAGTATTTGATGCATAATTTTTCATATATTGAATTAAAAGCTTAATTAAAGAACAAATGACTACTTTGCAATGTTCTTATTGTTCTCTAAGTATCACTGACGATAGTTATTTGCATTGTGTTGAGTGTGGTGGAGATGTGCACAACAAGTGCTTATCCAGGTGTACTCCAGGTGATTTGCTGGGCGATGTTTTTTTCGATTTTACATGTGCTAAGTGTATGCAGCTGCAATATGATGGACCTTCCACATCTAGTGAAGTTTTTAATGGTGTACTGGAAAAATTTGTTAGGCAGCGTATGTCCTGGCTTTTGGTTATAACCTTAACGCTTTACAATCTTTCCATTAAATCGAAAGGTTTAAGTCGCAATGGATATTTTCACTGGCGAACACATATTGTCAACTTCATTGACAAAAATTGGGAATATTTATTTGATCCGACTGTGTAAGTGCGCAATCAAGCTCTACTAAGTGAAGCGAGTTTTTTCATAACATTTTGTGAATACAATTTTTTTCTATAGAAAACGACGTAAAAAGTGGACGGGGTCTATTTCGGGGGCCCTATCTCATAATAGTCCACAATATTTCACTTCTGGTCAAGAATTATTTGAAGAAACTGGATGGTGGAAGCTGACCCATGACAATAAAACCCCAAAATATATATTTAATTTATGTAAGTACACAGAACATACACAGAATATTGTAATAGTTTGGTTTTAATTTGAGTTAATTTTTCATGCAACCTAAGATGAACTACAATGCTTAAAACGCCAGCAAATTCGTAATGATAAACGTCAGTTAGATGATGCATACGACAGCGATAAATCCAATAACGATTTGGATAGCAAGCGCTTTAAAACTATGGAATCTGAAGACGAGGATATCTCACAATATACATGCAGTCGAATGATGTAAGAATATATGTTTTTATTTAAAACAATAGTTATTTGTCTTTTTTTTTTATTCAGTCCATATATGGGACGTAAACCCAAATTGGCCAAGCAGTTGGATGTATTAGATGATGACCACCTGTTGGGAAAAATGCCACAGAATAGTTTACTACCTCTCGATGATCCTTCCATGTCTTTGAATACGGTACAATCTAGTCTTATGGACTTTTTGGCTGAAAGTTTAGCCAGTGATGATTTAAACATGTTCAATACCTTGCCCAATATTGCATCTGAACCATTAGTTGAGCCAACGGGGAAAAATGACATTTTGCCTTCGTTGCTGGCTCACAGCAATGATAATGCAAACTTTTTTGAAAATCCTGCAGCTTTAATAAAAACCGAACCAATGGATTTAAATGGTCATTTGTATAGTGATCTAAGTTCGCAACTACTACTAAATGAGAAGCTTAAAAGTTTTTATTCAAGCACAAATTGTTATCAACAGCAAGACCTCAATCCGTTGCACCCACGTTCAGATCATACAGCTGGAATTGCGAAAAACATAAGCGAAAACATGTCATTGTAAGTAAAAAAGCCTTTTAAAAAGCACAAAACATAAACCTCATCTATTTGTTGTTTATTTTATTTTTGAAATATTACTTCGTATTATTTTCTATTACTTTTAGTTAAATTAATATTTTTTTTTTTTTTGGAAATTTCCAATCAGCACGGCTGTCGCCGGTGTATAAGATATTAAAATTTTTATTATTTTTATTTATTTATTTATTTATTTATTCGCATCTTTGCAACACTAAGCCTATTTGGCCAAAAATTCGCATTGCATATGTAACAATATGCCTAAGTACAAAAATAAAACTTAACTCTCACTAAAATCTAAATTATGAACTATTCTTATTTGATTACAAAAAAAAAAAAGAAATGGTTATTATAGGCTCCCCAGCCAATTAAAAACAAAACAGGAATAATGAAAAGCATCTAATCCTATGATGTTAGCAACAACATTCATGAAAGAGGAAAAAAAAAGAATACTACAAGCGTAGAAAATGGCACATGTTCAGAAGCGGCAGCAAAAGCATATGGAAAAAGAAAAAAATAAGTCAATTAAAAAAGGGACAAAAAGCAGAAATCAGGATTCCTCAAAGTTAAAGTAACCTGTAATTTTCAATCGAAAAGCATTGTTTGAATGAGAAAAAATTCTCAAATCAATAGGTAAAAAATTCCAGCACCGAGCAATACGTACAGCGAAAGACTTTTCGTATGAATAACATGATATCCTAGCAATAACAATTTGAGTATTTCTAACCGAACGGGAGAAGGTAAATAATTCGCGTAAAGGAAAAGGTACACCATTTTTAATTATTTTATGAAACAACAGCAGGTTAGTACAATTGATATAGTTCTCGAAGGAAACACCAAGAAACTCTCTGACGAATTCTGTTACATGTTCACGCCTGCGGACACTAAATACAAATCGAACAATGATATTAATAATACGCCTTAACCTCTGAATGTTGCCTATGGTAGTACCAGACACAACCTCAAGACCATATCTAATAGAAGGCATTAACAATGCATGGGCCAATCGTTTTCTAACCCATAGAGGCAAATAAATGTTTGTAGAATATATCCTACGCAGGGTATAGTACACTCTACTATGTACATGGTCAATATGAGCCCCAAAATTTAGATTCTTATCAAGTACCAACCCAAGACACTTAAGCTCATCCACAAAGCTAACCTCATCATATCCCAACAAAAGATGAAAATCAAACACATTATTTCCAAACAACAAGGCTTTAGTCTTTAACGGGTTAATTGTGAAGGCATTAGTACTGGTCCATCGACAAACTTGACCCAAACAACGATTAATTCCAATCTCCAAAGCATCAGGACAATCACGTTGGCCATTAAAAAGAAGTAGAACATCATCTGCATATAAGAAAACTGTGCAAATAGATAGATCTAAGCATTCAGGTAAATCATTTATGTATAGAAGAAATAGCAAGGGCCCCAAGACCGAACCTTGGGGAACACCAGAGGCCAGAGGAAGAATAGAGGAAACATTGCCATTCAAGCTAACAAATTGAGACCTACCACCTAAGTAGGATAAAATAAGTCTGCATGCAGAATTAGAAAAATTGAATTTTGAACAAAGTTTCTCTACTAAAATCTTGTAAGATATGGAATTAAATGCCTTAGTCAAATCAAGGGAAACCAAAACACTAAATCTATCCAAATTGTTATTCATTCTTATAGAGTCCGTAAGCTGAAGGAGTAAAGTGGTTGTACTATGGCCTTTACGAAATCCATGCTGGTTTTGAAAAATTCTATTTGTAAATTGTAAAAGAATCTGATCTTTCATAATATGTTCGCAAACCTTCGACAAAACAGGCAGAATGGAAATAGGTCTCAGATCTTCCAGGCTATTGACCGAAGCTCTCTTCGGAATAGGAACTACACGAGCTGTTTTCCATGCAGTAGGAAAAACAGAGGAAGTCAGAATTGCATTTACCAAATCCAATATGACACCAGATAGATGAGGAAAAAGAATATTTAAGAACTGCACAGAAACTCCATCAACTCCAATTGCTTTCGACTTAATCTTAGATATAGCAACAGCAATATCATCAATACCAATGCAATCAAAAGAAAATCCATCTTCACTAAAAGAAAAAGTATTGATATCAATAATATCATGCAAATTAGATTGCGCGCCATGCGCAAAGAATTCATTGACGTCATCTATGTCGCCATTGTACACGAAAGCATCATCACCAATGCAACCAGAACCACGAAGCACTTTCCATAAACCATCCGCATTAAGCCCACCGAAACGTCTTACAAAATACTTCCGTCTCTCTCTCCGAATTAGAGATTTAGTTTTATTTCTATATCTGCAAAAAGTTCGCCAGTTTTCTGGTGTTCTGTTCAATTGGTACTCAGAGTAAGCCATATCCCTCAAAGACTTAGTGAAAACAATATCGTTGGAGTTCATCCACTCATCACCAAACAAAACGACTCTTTTCCTCAAAACAGGAACAAAAGAAAAAAGACTTTCAAATAGGTTTGTCAGAATAGTACACTTTTCATTTACATCTGAAGACATGTACATATCAGAGAAATTAAAACTGTCCAAAAAATTAAGAACTCCAGACATATCAATGTTATTGTAGTCATAAAATTCCACAAAGGGATCTGTCCTACTCATGCGAAAATCAAAAGCCGCAAATATCAATGCATGGCGAGAAATCGCAGGGCATTGAACCTGGTCCGATAAATGTTCACTTAAATTAGAACTCAGGAGCATAAAGTCTAACAAGGTTGTGGTGCCATGCACTGCATCAAAGTGTGTGGGCCTAGAATTGTGCAAAACGGATAAACATAATCTACAGCAGGTCGAACGAACTAAAGAAGAAGAAGAAATATTGAACAAGTTGCAATTGAAGTCACCAACAACTATTATATTGGAAAACTGTATGAAAAGATCACGATGAGTTTCCTCAAACGTGGCAAAATCACCTGGAGGAGGCAAGTATACAACCCCAAATAATATCTTAGCCGAACCAGAATAAAGTTCAATAAAGAGAGACTCACACATCCCCAAAATGGAACTTTTAAAAACCAACTTATGTTTAAGGTTCGATGAAATATATATGCCTACGCCACCGCCCCTAGAATTCTTGCGGTCATTTCTATGTAAAGTATATCCTGGAACATTAACAGAGCGTGAAGAAACAGGGGATTTAAGCCAGGTCTCAGAAATTCCTACAACATCAAGCTTAGATTCATATAAAATCGATTTAAGTTCATCAAATTTAGATGAGTAAGCTGAAGGTCTCATGCTCTGGCAATTTAAATGGGCTACATTTAATTTGTCATTACATTCTCTCAATATTGAGTTTATAAAATTGTTGTTGCTAACAACAGGACCAAGGTTTAAGTTAGAAGACATCAAAGGTATAAGAATCTTCTGTTGCGGGGAGCCAAAAATTGAGAAATATTAGTAAACTAGGTCTATTTGTAATCATAACGAAGAAAATCCTAAAACCCATATAATATATTAAATTTAAATTCATATAATATATTAAATTCAAATTACTGCTAAGCAGCTGATCATTATAAATTATGAGATCCATAAAAAAAACTAACAAATTATTTGTTATATACATACATAATCAATCGAAGTATTTACACATTTGTTCAGAAATAGAGAAAAAAAAAATACAAAAATATTCAAATTATTCAAAAATTTTCGAAAATAGAAAAATTTACCAAAAAAATTGTTAATCAAATCTCTAAGAATTACAATAAACGTACGTGTAGAACGGATTATGATGTTTCGCCACCAGACGACTCAAGAAGCGCAACGCACTCATCAACACCACGAATAACTTCGCTTCCATCATGTAACGATAACTTGACCCTCAAATTGTCACCGTGCAAGATTCTGTATTTAACAGCCAGTTGTTTTCGAAGTAGTTGCTTGCAAATCATGTTGAAGTGGCTTGCTGCAGGAGAATAGTGATCGTTTAAATATACCCGGCGTTCAACATCATTGCCAGCACCATTAAAAAAGTCACACACCCTCAACGACCGTGTTTTCCAGTATTCGCTCATAATAGCATCTCGAATCATTACATTATTTAATTTAAGCAGAATAAACTTTCGGTTACTTATGTAGCAAACATGGTTTATGTCTTGCTTAGTAATGTCAACCTTGAAGAAAGCACCTAATGAGACAACAGTGCCAACTAAATCAGTAATTCCACCGGGTAGGCCACCAATGATTATGTCCCCACGATTAAGACGTCGATGTAACATGTTATTTTCCATTTCCAACTTGGAAATCCTAAGAGATGTTGAAGTTTCCACAGATATTATTTTTTTATTACATTCAACAATGTCTGCTCTAATGCCACTCATACATGTAGACATCTCTGTTTTTATATCATCCAAAGCATCTTTAATCGCCATTTGGTCACTATTATTCTTTGTGATGAAATCATCCAGCTTTCTTTCTAAACTGCATATGTCAGTAAAAAAACCATTTGTGCCAATATTATTTTCACACGAGTTACATATAAAGGCGCTTGATTTCACAGACCTCAGCGCAAGTAAATCTTTCTCCGATAGTTTGACGCAGTTGGCATGGAACCAGCGGGAGCACAGTCTGCACATCACACTCCCAGATTTATTTATTGGCTCCTCGCAGCAACCACATTTTAGAGATTTGTTTCCCGGCATAGCTCAAAAATAATAAAGCAGCAAACACAACAGCAACAACAACAGCACGCAAAGAGGAATACAAAAATATCAAAATATCCAGTTAGGAATTCAGCAATAGCAATGCAATAACAACGGCAACGATGGTTATGCAACTCAACACCAGCTTGGGAGAATATGATTCTCTGTAGATTCGGCCAATTTACAGGAAAACTTGATAAAATTCCAAAAGCCTGCAGTTTGTTTAATGTAAAGCGCGAAAAAATACTTCAACTGAAGAACAGTATAATAGAGAATTTTAAAAAGAATGACCAGCTGTCAAACGCACACTTCTACTCAGGCATAGGGTTGCCAAATTTATATACCCACCACCATAGGATAGGGGATATATTCATTTAGTCATTCCGTTTGCAACACATCGAAATATTAATTTCCGACCATACAAAGTATATATATTTCGGATCCTCGTAAAATTCTAAGATGATTTAGCGATGTCCGTGTGTCTGTCCGTCTATCCGTCTGTCGTCAGTCTGTTGTAATCACTTTACAGCCTTCAAAAATTGAGGTATTGAACTGAAATTTGGCACAGATACGTCTTTTTGATGCACGCTGGTTAAGTTCTTGAACCGGCCAAATCGCCCATAATGCCCATAAATGCTTTATTTTTTAGCCGATTTCGCTGAAACAGGAAGTAGCTTTAGGCCTCCCGATATCTGGCGCAAATATGGTTCAGATCGGACAATATTTAGATATAGCTGCCATATATAGGCCGATCTGTCGGTAAAGGGTCTAAGACCCATAAAAGCTGCATTTATTACCCGATTTCGCTGAAATTTAGAACAGTGAGTTATTTCAAGCCTGCAGACATCCGACCCAAACATGAGTCAGATCAGACTATATAGATATAGCTGTCATATAGACCGATCTTCAGACTTAGGGTTATAATCTTATAAAAAACACATTTATTGTCTGAAAATGTTACTTGTATATGAGTTCTCGGGACCTGAATAGAATATGATCAAGACCAGCCCCTATTGAAATATAACTACGGATAAAGTAGTGGAGGATGATTACTATATCCTTGTTTAATTTGGTCCAGATTTGTTTAGAGGTGCCATATAGAACGATTTCTCGATTTAAAATCTTGGCCCTATAAAAAGCGCATTTATTATCCGATTACGTTGAAATTTGACACAGTGACTTTTGATAGGCTTTTCGATATCCGTGTCCTATATGGTTCAGATCGCTTTATATTTGGATGTAGCTGCCAAAAAGACAAATATTTTGGTCTACAAAATTGAACAGTGACCAGTTACACCACTCAATGTCCGTGCCGAATTTGAGTGCATAAGTTATCCAATTTTCACCGGATTGTGACGAAAAGGGGTTTATGTATATACCCGAGTTGGTGGGTATCCAAAGTTCGGCCCGGCCGAACTTAATGCATTTTTACTTTTTATTTAGTGGTTTGGCGCATTCAAGGGACTCTATTTTAGACTTCATCTTTACCTACACATGTATCTTCGTTTCGAAGTTTTACAATGAAAAGTAACATAACAAGAGGGGGAAGTTCCGCCCATATGTTAGTTTTTTTTTTGTAAATTTTGTTTTACGATATTAAAAATTAAGTGTCTTACTGGCGAAACTGCGAGAAATATTCTTGTGGAAGATGTTAACCCTTAATCGACTCATTAAAGCGGTAGTTTAAGCATCTTTGCTGAAAAAGGGTTTAAAACTTATTTATAATGTTGTTGTTGTTGTAGCAGTGTGTTGTACACTGAGGCGGCAGCCCTTGCCGATGAAGGACTTCATCGGGTCAATCCGGTACGTACAACCGGCTGCCATGGGATTGATTATTTATAATGAATATGTGGCTGTTCAAAATATTCTATAAAAATGTACACCATGAGATTCTACTATCTCAATTCGACACGGTCAGCCATGCCAAATTATTTGAGGACATCGCCAACACGTCCCTCCAGCCAGGCCTTAAACGTTGGGTCGCGAATTATCTGTGTGGCCGCCAGTCATTTGTGGAATTTAGGGATAAGAAGTCAAAACACCGTAGAGTGAAACAGGGAGTTCCCCAAGGCGGGGTGATATCTCCGGCTCTGTTTAACCTCTACCTATCCTCCATCCCACCTCCTCCAGACGGCATAGAGATCGTATCATATGCGGACGACTGTACGATCTTGGCATCAGGCCCCCCACCCATTGATGACATCTGCGATAGGTTGAACGTCTACCTCAACGAGCTTGCCTCATATTTCGCTGCAAGAAATCTGAAGATATCCGCCACCAAATCTTCAGCCACACTGTTCACTACAAATACGCAATCCCATGGCAGCCGGTTGTACGTACCGGATTGACCCGATGGAATCCTCCATCGGCAAGGGCTGCCGTCTCGGTGTAAAACACACTGCTACAACAACAACAACTACAAATACGCGTGAGGTGAATTCTGAGCTGACTGTGATGGTCGATGGAGAATTGATTCCGACCATCAAGTGTCCCAAAATACTTGGCGTCACATTTGACAGCTCCTACACTTTCTCCCCACATGCCACAGCAATCTGCAATAAAGTCAAAAGTAGAAACAAGGTCCTCAAGTCACTCGCTGGCAGCACTTGGGGTGCAGACAAAGAAACCTTGTTGACCACGTACAAAGCAATTGGCCGGTCTGTGGTAAGTTATGCAGCGCCAGTCCCATGGCAGCCGGTTGTACGTACCGGATTGACCCGATGGAATATTCATCGGCAAGGGCTGCCGCCTCAGTGTACGTGTTCGTCTTTTTTCGTCATGGGAGAGGCACATCCCGGAGTGCCTTCTCCGTATGCTTTTGGTCCGTGCCGGGATTGAAAAGAACCCCGGACCCTGGTTCTGTTCCGTTTGCCAGAACCGCCTTCATCATCGGTCAGTGTCGGTGAGGTGTAACAGGTGCTTGGAGTGGGTACATTTCCGTTCTTGCTCTGGCCTAACTTCGCTACGGGAGTATAGTCATACTGGCTATGTCGCTAGGTGCTGTGCGAACACAGCCAGCAGTGGGTCACAAGCGTCGCCGTCGTCGCCTTCGGCGTCCTCGTCGTCGCCTTCGGCGTCCTCGTCGTCGGACTATGTGACCCCCCCGACCTCTCCCGTACGGCAATTTATGCAAAGACAGCACCCTAGCCCTACTATTGCCAGGCCAGTGTCGGGAAATGTATCGTTCCTGCAGTTAAACTGCAATGGACTGCGAGGCAAGATTGATGAGATTGTGGATTTTATGAGTCGGAAGAGCATATCGGTCGCAGCGATCCAGGAGACAAAGCTGACTAACACCTGCAGCTTGCACAGTTGTCACGGCTACAATGTGCTACGTAAGGATCGCTCAAGGAATGGAGGTGGGGGATTGGCCTTCGTTATACACCATTCCGTGCAGTATAGACCTATCTCGCCTGCGCTTGACGCTAGTGACCCATACATGGAATGTATGGGGGTAGCAGTCAAGTCTGGTACTGCCGAGATAGAGATATACAACGTGTATATACCGCCGGTTGGCAGCTGTGTCCCGATTAATGGCCAGGCCTACAGCCCCGACATAAGTGGGTTGCTATCTGGCCATAGTCGTCTGGTTCTGGGGGATTTCAATGCACATCACTCGTCATGGCATTCTCCCCTAGGCAACGACCAGCGTGGCATAGCTTTGGCAGAGCAGATAGATAGCTCCACGTTTTGCACGGTGAATGAGGATGCCCCCACTAGGATTACGAGGAGGTGCAGCAGCTCGCCAGACATCTCAATCGCATCCCCTGATCTCCTGAGTGACGTATCCTGGCAAGCCGTCATCTCTTTGGGGTCAGACCACCTCCCCATAATCCTCACCATCGACCGACCACCCGACTTCATAACCTCTGAGCGCCGAACGTTCATCAACTATAAGAAGGCCAATTGGACTGGCTTCAGAGAGTATACCAATCGCCGCTTCAATGAACTGCCACCCCCCTCTGATGTGCTTGTGGCCGAGAGGAAATTCCGAGACATCATCAACGCAGCAGCCGCTCGCTTTATACCAGCCGGTCGAATACCGCAAGTGCGACCCAATTTCCCGGCGCAAGCAGTGGTACTCGCAGACGAGCGTGATGGGATTCGTGCTATGGACCCCGCTAACCCCAGAATCAGCGAGCTGAATCTGGAAATAAACAGGGTAGTCAACGAACATAAGCGGAATTTGTGGCTGGAACACTTGGAGCAATGTAACTTAGGCACCGGTGCAGGCAAATTGTGGGCCACTGTTAAGTCTCTCTCGAACCCCGGTAGACGGGACGACAGGACCTCAGTCACTTTTGGCGAGTTAACCGTGACTGATCCGAAGAGATGCGCCAGGTTGTTCAACCGTCAATTTATCGTGCATCCCGAGAGAGACAGGGCAAGGAGGAGAGCCATTCGCCGTATTCGTGGTCTCCGAGCCGATGAACAGCCATCACAATTTACCGTGGGCGAAGTTACAAATGTCATCCGTGGCGCCAAATCTTCCAAGGCGTTGGGCCCCGACGGAATCTCTACATTGATGCTGAAGAATCTGGATTTACCTGGAGTTGAGTACCTTACCACTGTCCTTAACCTGTCATTGAACACTCTTATAGTTCCCGATGTCTGGAAAATGGGCAGAGTGATCCCGCTACTGAAGCCTGGTAAAGACCCGAGTTTGGGGGAGTCGTACAGACCGATCTCCCTTCTCTCACCAGTGGCTAAGACGCTTGAGGCATTACTCCTCCCGAGCCTCGTAGGAGAATTTCCATTCGCCGAGCATCAACACGGATTTCGGAGACTGCACAGCACAACAACAGCTTTGCATGCCATCACCACACACATTTGCCGTGGCTTCAATCAACCCAGGCCATGTGATAGGACGGTCCTCGTGGCATTGGACCTATCGAAGGCATTCGACACGGTCAGCCATGCCAAATTATTTGAGGACATCGCCAACACGTCCCTCCAGCCAGGCCTTAAACGTTGGGTCGCGAATTATCTGTGTGGCCGCCAGTCATTTGTGGAATTTAGGGATAAGAAGTCAAAACACCGTAGAGTGAAACAGGGAGTTCCCCAAGGCGGGGTGATATCTCCGGCTCTGTTTAACCTCTACCTTTCCTCCATCCCACCTCCTCCAGACGGCATAGAGATCGTATCATATGCGGACGACTGTACGATCTTGGCATCAGGCCCCCCACCCATTGATGACATCTGCGATAGGCTGAACGTCTACCTCAACGAGCTTGCCTCATATTTCGCTGCAAGAAATCTGAAGATATCCGCCACCAAATCTTCAGCCACACTGTTCACTACAAATACGCGTGAGGTGAATTCTGAGCTGACTGTGATGGTCGATGGAGAATTGATTCCGACCATCAAGTGTCCCAAAATACTTGGCGTCACATTTGACAGCTCCTACACCTTCTCCCCACATGCCACAGCAATCTGCAATAAAGTCAAAAGTAGAAACAAGGTCCTCAAGTCACTCGCCGGCAGCACTTGGGGTGCAGACAAAGAAACCTTGTTGACCACGTACAAAGCAATTGGCCGGTCTGTGGTAAGTTATGCAGCGCCAGTGTGGTCACGTCAGCTTTGTGACACGCAGTGGAATAATATTCAGATCTGTCAGAATGCCGCCCTCCGAACTGCGACGGGCTGCCTCCTTAGTTCTCATGTGGACCACCTCCACCAGGAGACAAAGATCCTACCAGTGCGAAGACATAACTACATGCTGTCTAAGCAATACCTTTTGGGCTGTTATCGCAGAAATCATCCAAATCATCATCTTGTGGATAGATACCCACCGCCCAGAAGCCTTAAGGTAGATCTACATGATCTAGAGCGTGAGGTCCAGCGCTACAAGAGAGAACCTCTAGATCAAGCGGCATATCAAGCGGGTCTGAACAACATTCATGCAGACACGGTAGCAGACGCGTTAACTGGCTACCGGGTGAATGTAGTCCTTGGAGTACGACCGCCACCCATTGCACCCGAAGAAATCGACCTCCCCCGGCAAACCAGAGTGATTCTGGCTCAATTACGTTCCGGCAGATGCAGCCGCCTCAATTCCCACAGAGCTAGGATTGATGCCGACGTGCAAGATGTATGTCCCGACTGTAACCAGGGACCGCACGATACACGTCACCTGTTTAACTGCCCGGCCAGACCCACTCGACTCAGACCCAGATCCCTGTGGACGCACCCCATCTTAGTCGCGGAGTTCCTGGGTCTTGACACTCAACAGAATCAAGCAGACGAAAGATAGTACACAATAAACTGCTACAACAACAACAACAACAACTATCTCAATCCCATGGCAGCCGGTTGTACGTACGAGATTGACCCGATGAAGTCCTTCATCGGCAGGGGCTGCCGCCTCAGTGTACAACACACTGCTACAACAACAACTATTGGTCTCGGAATTCACCTTAACCCAAAACTTAACCCAAACGCAATTAATCATTAAAAATGTTAAGTACATTTTAGGGTTAATATAGTACTTTTTCTAAAAATCGACAATAAAATTTTATATTGGAGGAAGACATCAGGTTAGGTTGAAAAGAGGGTGCAGATATTAATCCGCCCAATGCCACTATGGACATACACCTAAGTAAAAGTATAAAGTAACCCCTAAAAAGAAAATTTAAAGTTAGGAATTCCGTGCTACTCACAAAATACCACTCCCCTAAGTTGGTTCATGTCTGTGCCGCTATCTGTTAGATGCGAAAGCCGCGCAATGACAAAGGAAATGCTTCAAAGTCTCATCATGTTCCCCGCATGCCCTACACACCCTATCACTTACCGCACCGATTTTACATAAGTGAGCTCGTAGTCCTATGTTGCCCGTTATGATATCAATGTAATACCCTATTTTCAGCACGGGATCATTATGCACCATCAGTGAAAATTTCAGCCGTTTCTGAGTCTATAAGGAAAAGGCAAACAAACAAACCTACAAACAAACACAAATTGATTTTTATATATAAGATAAGATCAGTATTTGTATAAATAAATTAATATTTATTATTATTTTTTATTTAATGATTTCAAATTAAAATGACATATTTTATCACTAGTGCATCAGAAAATAGCATTCAAACACCACCTCCTGATACCACTTACTTAGAAAATGCGCCACAGGATGAAAAATATGATTCCTCACCACAACTAAGGCCATGCACCTATGATGAAGATTCAGATACCGGTAGTGATGAATTTTCACCTCGCATTGTCCAAGTTACAAATTTCCAACAACTACCGGAAGAGGATAGAACAAAAAATTCCAATAAATTTGGCAAACAAGAAAAACACCTTGCTGCAAATACATCAAGCAGCGAATTGAAGCAAAAGCAAGCTAAAGCAGGCAACAAGTATTTGAAAAGCAGCGACGATGAGGAAGATGAAAATGAAGATCATACGGATAATGATATACAAAAGCTCTTAAAGGACTGTAAACCAAGTTTGTTTACCAAGCAACCACGTCGCCAATGGCCATGGCTGGTGGAAAAAACAATAGATAACCCGGCAGAAGAAAATTCTGTGGATTTATCATCCGAAACAGTATCAAATAATAATGCAGAGTAAGCTACTTTTGTTTCTTTACAACCTCCTTGAATATATCTGATATTATCTTCTTTAAGTCTTACCAGATTAAGCGAGTACGAAGAAAAAGAGTTATTGAAAAAATTGCGTCGCATATTTGCGCTAGAAGATAAATGTAAAATTCAAATACCTTCATATGTCAGAAGATTTTATCAAAAGTTGTGCATAAGGGAATGGAAAAGATCTCATGGTAAAGTACTGTTTAACTTAGACGATTATATTAATGATCGCCAAGCAATGAAAGAGCAAACCGATAAAGTAAAACATATCGATCGTTATCAGGTAAACCCATGCTATATAATCGCTAATTATTTGTCTGTTTTATTTGTATGGTTTTTATTTTGGTTTACCAGTTATTAACTCAATCCTCAGGAGATAACAGAAGATCGTTTCATGCACGAATCGTTGGTACCTTTCAATGTGAGTTCTTTGAGTCTCCATATACGCAAAGAGTTCTGCATCCATACATTTACCGAAATAGTAAATATTTTCCACCATTTTTAAAGGTAAGTTATTTAATTTATTAGATGATTATTATTACATTTAATTACCCGACACGGGATAACTGTGAGCACCACACAGGCTTGAACATTGAGGTCCTATCTGTATGGTGTTCATTGCTGTCACCAGAAGCTTAGCTGCGAGCTACCGGGCGCGTCCACAGGTTGCAGATAATGGAATGCTCCATACGGAGTAGCTGCAACGGCAGACGCGGACAATCAGTGGTATCGAGCGGAGAGTCTCAGTGAGAGGCCGGGCCGTACCAGCTCTTGTACAAATACAGAGTACCTATGATGCTCGATGTAACAAGGGGGGTTATTGGCGCCTTTAAATAGCCAATGGCCACACTGTTCCCGCGGCGATCGGTCTTTTGGACCGAAACCAGATTGTTCATCTACAGGAGCTTGACTAGAATCGCCACCTCCATATGAAAATGTGTCTACAATAACAACAAAAACAACATTTCAATTAACGAAGTTGTGCAGAAAACAGCAAAAAAAATAACAATACAAATATTTGACCATTTTAAAATTCAAATATCTATATCTCTTTTGGAGATCACCATATCGCAGAGATTACCATGTCCGCCCATGACGCTGTATACCGGGGTTCGAATCCTAGCTATCCCTTCTAAGGAGGCTGGCGACATATGTAAACCATTAAGCCATGTAAAAACTACTTAAAAGTTGTTGCCGGCCTTATGGGCTCGGCTATAAAAAGGAGGTGCCTTATCAGTGAGTTTAAACTTGAATCAGATAGCACTCATTGATATGTGGGAAGTTTACCTCTGAAATGTTCGTGAGGAAATTTGCAAGTTCTCGTAAACAGCACACGATTAAACTTTTAGTTTAGGTAAACCGTATATATTGCGGTAGTAGTTTGTCCATTGTCCGGTGCATACGTTTTTTTCTTGTCTGTTCTCCGTGTCAAGTGCAGTTATTTTCTCTTGTTTAAAAAACTTGAAATTAACAAAGGGGTCGATTATGTATGGCAACTAAACTTTAGTTGCGTTTGCCAGGAAATAAAATCATGAATTACAAATTAGTATAAAGTTAAAATTTTTTATCAGTTTCATTCGATATCAGTGTTTGGAACGTTCAACTACTAAATAGATTGCAAAATAGTATGCAATTCAATGCAGAAATGGACATTTCTATAACAAATTTGGACGTTGGCAACACAACCGAAGTTGGGTTGCAATCCATAATCGACCTAAAAATTGAACATCGCCAACAGTGCCACCTTCTAAAAACAATCATAAGAAAATTATAAAAATATACTCAACAACAGTGAAATCGACCTAATTAAACAAACCGAATTAGCCATATAACAAAAAAACAAGTAAAAAGGCGTTAAATTCGGATACCTTATGCCTCATGGCAGCTATATCGAAATATATTCCGATTTGGACCAAATACTAATAAGTAAAAGTAAAGGTAGAATCTAGACCGATTTGGGCCAAGTTGTAGAAAAATGTCTAAGAGCCTAACACAACTCACTGTCCCAAATTTCGGCGACATCGGACAATAAATGCGCCTTTAATGGGGCCAAGACTTTAAATCTAGGTATGGGTCTATATGACAGCTATATCCAAATCTGGATCGATTTGGGCCAATTTGCAGAAAAATGTCGAAGAGCCTAACACAACTCACTGTCCTAAATTTTGGCGACATCGGACAATAAATGCGCCTTTTATGGGCCCAAAACCTTAAATCGAGAGATCGGTCTATATGGCAGCTATATTCAATTCTGGACTGATCTAGGCCAAATTGAAGAAAGATGTCGAAGGTCCTAACACCACTCACTGTCCCGAATTTCGGCGACATCGGACAATAAATGCACTTTTAATGGGCCCAAAACCTTAAATCGAGAAATCGGTGTATATGGCAGCTATATCCAAATCTGTAACGATCTGTGCCATATTGCAGAAGCATGTCGAGGGGCTTAGCTTGATTCACTGTCCCAAATTTCGCGACATCGAACAATAAATGCGCCTTTTATGGTCCCAATCGAGAGATCGGTTTATATGGCAGCTATATCCAAATCTGGGCCGATCTGGGCAAAATTGAAGAAGGATATCGAAGGGCCTAAGAAGAATCACAAAAGAAGAATCTATGCAAAGTTTCAGCTGAATATCTCCATTTTTAAAGACTGTAGTGTGATTTCAACAGACAGACGGAAATATACCGAACGCAACACATCACAAAAACCAAAACATGAACTTCGTGCGCCATAGTACTTGGGCGCGAAAAGGTATTGCTTAGACAACAGGTAGTTATGCCTTCGCACGGGTATGATCTTTGTCTCCTGATTGAGGTGGTCCACATGAAAATTGAGGGGACAGCCCTCCGCAGTTCGAATGGCGGCATTCTGACAGATCTGTATATTATTCCACTGCGTGTCACAAAGCTGACGGGACCAAACTGGCGCTACATAACTTACCACAGACCGGCCAATTGCTTTGTACGTTGTCAACAAGGTTTCTCTGTCAGCTCCCCAAGTGCTGCCGGCAAGTGTCTTGAGGACTTTGTTTCTACTTTTGACTTTATCGCAAATTGCTGTGGCATGTGGGGAGAATGTGTAAGAGCTGTCAAATGTGATGCCAAGTATTTTGGGACACTTGATGATCGGAATCATTTCCCCAAGGACCATTACAGTCAGCTCGGTATTCACCTAACGCTCTAAATCTATCTTAGACTTCTGGGATGGTCTGACAAGATGATATTTTGGATGGTCTCTGCTATAGCAGCCCAGTAGGATCTTGTTTCTACTTTTGACTTCATAACAAATTGCTGTGGCATGTGAGGAGAATTTGTAAGAGCTGTCAAATGTGACACCAAGTATTTTGGGACACTTATTGGTCGAAATTGTCACTCCGTCGACTGCCTGCATAGCAGACGGGCAGTTTTAAACTTTTATTTTCTCAAAAAAAAAAAAAATAAATTTGATTTGTTCAACTGTTTATCCCGATACGTTTGTTTCGCTTCCATGTTTTTTCTGATATGTACTTGTTTTTTTTTTTCAGCTCATGTGTGAACTGCAGTATAAAGTTAATAATAAATACCCCAGTCGAGCTCCCATCGATTTCTGTTATGTTCGTCCCAATCACATAGCTGCTGTTAATTCATTATTGCAAACCGTATTCTGGCCAGGCATTGATAGTAAGTTGTAACTAAAAAAAAGATTTAACTACATTAATCACAACTTGAAAAAAAATCCTGCAGTGTCAGAATGCTTAAGCTATCCTGATTATAGTGTGGTGGCGCTTTACAAAAAATTGGTCGTCGGTTGTGGTTTCTTAGTCCCTGATGTGGGTTTTAACGAGGCGTACATATCATTTATGGCTGTAAGACCTGGTTGGCAACGCAGCGGCATCGGAACATTCATGTTATATCATTTGATACAAGTAAGTATGACTTAATGGATTATATTTGAGTTACATTATGGCCTTTTTTAGACTTGTATGACCAAGGATATAACACTTCATGTATCCGCAACAAATCCAGCCGTGGTGCTATACCAAAAATTTGGCTTTAAAATGGAAGAGGTGGTCTTGAATTTCTACGACAAATACTTACCCTTCGAATCAACAGATAGCCGACATGCCTTATTTTTGCGTTTATCAAGATAAATTATGTGTTTGATTTGAACGCATTGTATTTTATTTGTTACCGTTAAAAATATACAAAAAAAAATTATGCAAAAATTTTTTCTTCTCTCCTCTTTTTAGTAACCACTGTTCCTGGCTTATGCTGGGCATCAGGGTGATTCATTAGCTCAGGTGGACATACTGAAACCGGACTAGCCATCACCACCTGCTTCAAATCGTAAAATAGAGCACTATCATCTTTAGTGACAAACGAAATGGCAACACCATTTTTGCCAGCTCTGCCTGTACGACCAATACGATGTGTGTAATCCTCAATAGTTTTGGCCATATCATAATTAATAACCAATGATACATCCTTAATATCAATACCTCTGCCTGCCACATCAGTAGCCACCAATATGTCTTTAGATCCCGACTTTAGAGATGCTAGGGCATATTCACGCTGTTCTTGTCCCTTACCACCGTGTAGAGTACAAGAATTGTAGCCCAATTTCTCAAGACCTTTAGCCAAAACATCGGCGCCTTTCTTTTGGTTGACGAATATAATAACCGGTGGATCGATTCCTCTCTTAAGGATCTCAATAAGTTTCTTGCGTTTATCATTTTCGCCCATCATGTAAACGATTTGTTCTGTACGCTCAGTTGGCTTGCCAACAGAGCCAATATAGACAGTGGCGGGTCGTCTCAAATATGAACGTGCCAGACGTTCAACAGCCGGCGGCATAGTAGCTGTAAACATCACGGTTTGTCTGTAAAATGAAAAACATTTGTGGCTTTATGGAAATAATGGTTGTTAAGTTGTCTACTAACCTGTATTTCTTTTTGGAGTAAAAGTTTTCCATGAGCTTGTTTGCATCTTCTGCTTCCTCTGAGTCGGGCTTTAAGTTTGTCACGGGCATGTATTCCAAGATTTTTTGTACATCTGGTTCAAAACCCATGTCAATCATACGATCTGCTTCGTCGAGTACAATGTATGTACACTGGTTCAATACCAAATAGCGATTTTCCAGAACATCAATTAAACGACCAGGGGTAGCAATTACAATTTCGCAACCCATACGCAAGCGAAAACCTTGTTCCTCGCGAGATAGACCACCGACCACAACAACAGTTCGTATTCCTAAGGGTTGACCAAATTTGACGGTTTCCTCCTCAATTTGCTGGGCCAATTCGCGAGTGGGAGCCATAATGATAGCGTATGGGCCTTGATCTACATCTTCAAGGCGTTCGATTTTTGGCAGCGATTGAATCCAGGATAAAAGGGGTATGAGGAATGCCAGGGTTTTACCGGAACCTGTTTCTGCCACGCCGATAATATCTCGATTCTGTAGACCAATTGGTATAGCCTGTCTTTGAATTGGTGTTGGTTCTTTGTAGCCGACACCGTCAATAATGTCAAGAATTTCTTTGGGAAAACCAGACTCCTTCCAACTACGTATGGGATTGGGAATTTTGCCACCTTTAATGGTTATGTTGTAATCTTCTCGGAAAATACGCCAGTCTCGTTCTGTCATTTCATCGTTGTCCTTCTCCGACCAATGACGGTCATCCCATTTTTGTTTCTCTTCTTTTCTTTTCACTTTAATTAAACGCACTTTTTCCTGCTCTTTTTCGGCTTCTGTGCGTCGCTTTTCCAATAGATCGCCATAAAATTGACTTTGCGTTCTCTTTTGTTCTTTGATGTCAATGCCAGCAACGTTTCCACGGCCATAAAACTGAACGTGATGCCGCTCCTTATACAAATTATTGTAGTCCACTGATGTGTCCTCTGCGGCATCCCAATCAAAAACAAATTTACGATCATTCAATCGCCTAACTCTTCTCTTCTTTTTAATAATTCCCAAGTAACGTTCTCTTATGGCTTCCAATTCCTTTTCTTTGTCTTTTTGGGAAAGATCATCTGCCCTTCTGGATTCCCGATCCCTGTCACGTTCACGATCTCTTTCACGCCCAGCATTACGCTCGTTCCTTCCATCTGAACGTCGCGCCGAAATGCTAAAGCTGTTATCAACTGTGTTGCTGCTAGATGGTACGCTAACACTAACACCAGTTGATGTTGATGTACTTGCTTTGGTACCAGCAGACTGACCTGCTCTCATGGCGGCCACTTCTTCTTGTCTACGTTTAAGAGCTTCTGCAGCCCGCTGCTCCTTAGTCAAAAACACTGGCTTGCTACGTGCCTCCTCCTCCTTTTTCTTCTTTTCCAAAAGCTCTTCCAGTGACAAGGGTTCCAATTTTTTAGGCTTCTCTTTTCTATGATCTTCAGTAAGTTCATCATCCTCTATTATAATTACATCCTTTGTAGGCTTATTGCTCCTACTCTCCTCACGTTTCTTATCCTTAATTCGAGATGATTCGTAGTCTCTTTGACGATCTCTAGATCTAGACCTTTCGCGATTCCTTTCCCGATTCAAGGAACGTTCTGATGATTTACCTCGACCTCCTTGACCGCTCCGATTATCACGATTGCGGTCACGTTCACGATCCCTTTCACGTGAACGGGAGCGACGTTTCCTTTCATTACCCATAGCTTGTTATTAATATAAAAATTTATAATTTAATAAAACAATTTTGTTCTTTCCACTCGGCGGAATTTTTGTCGGAAAACAAACGTTTCAGAGTAGGTAAACAAGGTAATGCTGGCAGCCCAGCTGATTGAAAAAGTTAGTTAAGGCTCTATCACACTACATATTCTTGTGTTATGACATGTCACTTTTTATGTATCATGACAAGGGTTCCAATTTCATATGTGTGTCCGAATTGCCAATTTACATACGATTCATCATTTTTGCTTCCACACTAGTATGTTATATTTGTATGACATAACCTAAAAATGTTTTTTATTGCTACAAATTGTTAAAATTGTGAAAACAATTTAATTTGTGTTGCTTTTTATTATGTTTTTTTCGGAAGGAATAGTTGAGTACAATTTTTTATTATTGTTTTGATTTTATAGTAAATCTCAATGTCAAAGGCTTGATAACACAGTTGTGATTTTTTTGTAAAATCCAAAAAATATGATCTATTTGATTCCGATATTCCACACAAAAGCAACAAAACAGTGTTATAATATAAATATAAAACACATTTGAAGAACATAAGTTGTATAAAAAGTTTAGTTCAAAAACCACGTTGACATTTCAATTTACAGCATTTGCCACTCAAAGTAGTTTCTTTGGGGAAAGAGTTTTATTGTTGTGCTAATGACCTCACCGCTTAATTGTACCATACATAAGACTCAAGGCGAATTTAAAATGGTGGTCTCACGCGAACAGCTGTTAACAGCCGGCCGGGTTTGACAGTATTAAGATGTCAGATTTTTGTTTGCATTCTCTTTATTGTTATCCTCTTTCTCGCATATTCTCCACTCTTGCGCTCACACGTATACACACACGCACACAAATTTGCTTGCGGGTGTTGGCAAAACGACGACCACCTTGATGGCAAGATGGCGGATTGCACCATATGATTTGTGGTTGTTGTACAAATGAGACCACCTTTAATTATTTCGCCTTGGGTTGCAGCCAAGCCATTTATGTGGCCACCAAAAAATAGTTGTGTAAAATACAAGATGAAGGCAAACATCGAGTTATAATTTTGGCCAAATTTTAATCGGAAATTTCGTTTAGGATATGTCAGTGCATTTCTTATCGCTACAAAAACTTCGGCAGAGGTGCATACTGCGCTTAAAATATGTCAATGCATTTGTTATGGTAACGAAAATTTCGCCAGAATTGCATACTGCTCTAAAGGGCTGGTACTAGCAGATTTCATTCAGTACGACATTCCTCCAATACCTATGGTAAAATTTTAGTAAACTTCTTATTTGATCATTGTTATTTTCGTAATGTTTCAAAAAATACATCGCGAAAACAAGGGGTTTCAACGGTATAAAACAATAAAAGTGCCAGCCATAACATGCAATAACAGATAATATGAAACGATTAATCGTGGTTTGCACCGACACCCAAATACTATTTACAATATAATACAGCAGATGTATATCAGTTGTAAATATAGATATATTGGCCACTGAATTATTTTAGTGAATCCTGCCTCTGACACTAGCATCAGCGTTTTTTTGGTTCCCATATGGAATGTATGTAAACAAATTGACGCCGACTTTTGACTCTTTGTTTGAGTGAAAACGGCCGTAAGGCAACTGATTTTTGACCTCCGAAACGGAATACGTGATACGTGCGAATAACTAAATACCTCATTGCTATCACCATATGTTTTCAAGCAATTTTATTTGGGGATTTACAAAAAAATTTCTGAAAAATTCACTGGCATTAATTATAAGCAGTAAAAAAATATTATGATATAAATAAAGAATTATTGCAAGAGCATCTTAATTGGTCAGATATTTGAAATGGATCAAATGCGTTTATCAATTAGAACAAAACCTCTGCAAATCCAACAAAATGTACCAGCAACGAACCTGGCGATCCACAATAAAGAAATGATCAATAATCAGATAATATCGCCCAATCGGCCAGAGGCTGCTAAAGTTGTTCCAAAGCAAGCTGTTTACAATCAACGCAAGGGAATGCTTAAGGAATTTGGAGAATTATTCAGCGCCCTAATGAAGCTGCCAGATAAGCAAATTCAAGCCAAGGTACTTGGGTGTATAAATGCTAGTTATTGTAGCGTTGGGACCCAGACAGAACCCGTAGAAATCCTGGAACGATCACCAACAGACTCGAGAGTTGAAAATGTTACTCACAAGCAGGATTTGAAGCAGGAACCACTGTCATTGCCATCACCATCGGACACATCTAGTGAGCTATCCAAGCCACCGACACCCAAGAAAAGAAAAAGAAAACGAAAAGTTTCCCAACCCCAGGCAAATAAAGTTTCTCGTGTAGCAGAGACTCAAAAAAGACATATGGCGAAAATGAGTAGACCACAAAACTATTTACGGGCAAATGGTCACGCTGGGAAAGAAATTGGAACGACAGGAACATACAATGAAGGAAGGCGCACTCGTACAGATTCAAACATTTCTGATGCATCGTATATAAACAATTTTGTTGATGATTGGGGTAGAGATAAAAATGACAAAGAAACATTATTTCAAAGTATCATTAAAGACCATTTGATGAAAAAAATTCCCTTAGAAAATGGTCTCTTGTAAGTATAGTAATTTGAAAAGTAGCCATTCAACGGTGAAACATTACATTCAATTCCATTTTTAGGCCAATTCACGAGAGCATTGTTAAACATCAGATTACCAATTTGAGAATACAAATTTTTATCTGGAAAGATTGTGAAGGTGCGGATTTAAATGAACTTTTAACTGAAGATGACGAGGTATGATATTATTCGGGTATTTCATTTGCTCACTATATTTTATGTAATACTTTCGTATTCTCACCATTTAAGTAACAAAAAGGGGACATCACCAACATACTTATGGAGTTTTTCGGAATCTGATATATAAGTTTTTTGCTATGCTATTCTTTGAATAGAAAGGAAAGGAATAGGATACCGATCTAGAATATGTCCGAAAAAATCACGTAAAGAAATCTGATATATATAGGCCAGATATATGTTGCCGCTAGATAACTCAATTTTTATGTGAGTTATTTTCTATGTCCAAGCATAGAAGACATTGACGACAATGTCAACAGGATAACGACTGTAATAGTGGAGTCTTTCGAAGAAAGTTGTCCTCTTCGAGAAAGGAAATCAGCCCAAGAATAACCATGGGTGACCAGGCTATATAAGGAAATAGGTCCGCAGGCTTTATAAAAGAGCACTTGGCTAAAGAGGAACACTTTATTGGGATGTGTATCACACACGCTTAAGGAATACAATAAGTTTGTCAAAAGCTTCTTAATGAAAGCATTTCTACGAACCGATCGATAGCGTGAACGCTTCTGGCAAAACCATCAGAAGAAGATTTTTTAGCGGTGGTTTTCCCCTCCTAATGCTAGCAACATTTGTGAGGTACTATGCCATGTAAAAATTTGTCTCCAAAGAGGTATCGCACTGCGTCACGCCGTTTGGACTCAACTACCAAAATGAGGCCCCTTATCATTGATCTTAAAAAAAACTTGAATCGCACTGCACTCATTGGTATGTGAGAAGTCACCTTGTCCTTCTGGCGGTCTCGCCATGATTTGAACCCAGGCGTTCAGCGTCATAGGTGGACATGCCTACCTCTGCGCTACGGTGGCCTCCTCTAAATTATACAGCTACATTAATCGAAGGACATAACTTATTGCATCTTAGAGGCTATATTGCGTATTGTTTTATTTCATTAAAATCAGACAAATTTCCTAAAACCTAATTATTTTTTCATCATATACCGTTCTTTATTATTCTGCAGGATCTGCTACAATTAGCCATCGCCCATAGGTGTTCAATAGATATAATTAGTTTACTGCTTATTAAAGGTTTAAATCCGAATTGCCTTGATACGCTGGGCAACACCGCCATACACTTGGCGGTTTTGAATGATTTGGACGAGTTCTCACTTAGTAAACTTATGACACATATTGATTTAAAAATTCTTCTTACCTTAAATGATGATGGATATACTTCGCTGCAGTTGGCAATAAGACAAGATTGTTATCTATTAGCGGAATGTATACTGAATGCAATGGACAAGCGGTTGTCGGGAGATGTTTTCTATAAACGCGATATTGATCCACTCGAAACAACCGAAAAGATTAAAAGGTCTAAATTCAAAAGCTATTATGAAAATGTGTGCATGGAAGTTGATGATTATAATAGAGGCGTTATAAAAAATCACGATTTGAAGCAGAAGCTATTACAGGCGCCCGATATGCGCAGCGGCAACACAGCATTGTTTTTTGCGATCGAAAATGAATCAGGTAAGTCGGAATGAAATGTTTTGAAAATCCCGTCCTACCATTTTTCTGCTTTTTTCCGTAGAACATTTAATATACTTCCTATTGGCCCATTTGACTGATCCTCGCACAGAAAACTTGGCAGGTCAAGACTGTAAAACATTTTTCAATGAATTTGGTAAAACGTTAAAGCTAAGTTTAAATATCGATACGGCTATGGAAAAGGTTATAAAAATTTTATCATAAAATCATTTTAAATAATTATGTATAGAATAAATAAAAATTCAATCAAGTAATTTGAATGCAAACTATCCCCATGTATTGTTTTTATCTATTAAATTAGCTAATTTGTTAAGTTGTATTGGTCGCAAGGAGGGCGGCAAGTCCTTAGCCTTGGTTCTCTTCCGTTTTCTGGACTGAGGTTTCTTCTCTTCGCTGCTATTAAATTGTTTGGTTGCTGCAGCTGGTTGTTTTTCTTTGATTAAGTTTTCACCTGAAATGTAGACATTCATTGAGTGGAATTTCCTTGTCGAAGGCGGAACATTTTTTACCTAAGGAGTACAACGAATTACGACATTCGTCTGCGACTATGATTGCTTCACCTTCGACAAATGGACATTTTTTCGACTTATTAAATTCCAATTTTAAGACTTACCTATTTGTCTCAACTGATCTAATTGTTTTTGAGTGTAGTGTGAAGCTTGACAGTACAAATCGTAACGGCATCGGCCTTTGAAAAAGTGAGAGCATTGCGTTTTTCTCACTTCACCTTCGTATACTTTTCGAGGATCTAAAATAAAAATTTACAAATTTTGCTTTTTAGTATTTAATCTTCAAATGACTTATTTTGCCAATATGCAAGTAATTAGCAAATAATGGGTTCTTGTCCAGTACTTAGAATTTAGCAATTTGATCAGTAGCACATTTTGATAGCCATGTACTGCTGGAGGGATTAGGTCGTGTGAAGTAGAACCTGGCGGGGAGATGCAAGAAGTACCTATGGATATCTTTGCTGGGTCATCTGAGGAAAACAAGGTTTGCAAATGAATGGACAGGGCCATTGCAACGGAATTAGTGGGTCCAACCCTGTGTAAGTATTCTGGCAAAACTAATAATTTTTACTGTCACTGCGCCAAAGAGCCGTAAGCTTCGCAGGTTAGGTTGGTTTAAGTTTAAGTGGCAGTCACTTAGACGTTTCGTCCATTGTAATAGCACAGGATCAGAAGAAGGAAAATGCCTTCTAATTCCTACCGTTGAACCATCCAAATTCCCATTTTTCTGATGGTCTCGCCAGGATTCGAACCCGGGCGTTCAGCGTCATAGGCGGACATGCTAACCTCTGCTCCACTGTGGCCTTCACATCCAGATCGCTTAAAAAACCCAATAACTTGCGAATGTTCACATCCGCTAAATCATCAGACAGGTTCTCAAAGAAATGAGAACATAAAGTGGAACTGCTTCTGACTGCTAGTGCGGGACACACCCACACAGAAGGTGTTCTATAGTCTCTTCTTCTTCGACGTTCTCACAGCTTTTGCAAAAGACGATGCTGGCAACCTTCAATCTGACAGAACGTTTTCCGATTAGGTAGTTACCTGGCAAGGCGGAAACAATGAATGAGACGTCTGTTCTAGCCAATGAAGCAAAGCGGCAGACCTCTTCAAGTCTAGATTAGGGCACATAGTTTTGGAATGTTCTCAGTCCCTCTTTGTGACCATCTATCATTTGTTGTCCTTCGGGGCTGGTACTGAAAACCTAGCTTACATGTCGGTAGAGGCATACCTACAGATTCCAGTATCCCTGGAATGTGTAGGGCAGTTACTAGTCTCGCAAGCTCGTTCGCTAACAAGTCCCTGGATATCTCTGTGGCCCGGCACCCAGAACCGGTGCATTTTGAATTGTTCAGCCATCTCTGAGAGATCTGCCGCATTCGAGGACGTTTTTTGTGTTCAGGTTGTCTGAGAAGATATTAACGCCAATCGTCGTTATGACATTATATCTTAGCCTTCCACCACTCTCCGCTTGATACACACTGCAGTGGTCGGGTAACCTTTTCGATCTTTAGAGTACACCCCAAAGCCCACACGGTCGTCTAGTTTGAAACCATTCGTATAGAAGTCTACGTAACTTCTATTACCAGGTATATCGTAGTTCCAATCGGTTCTATCAGGAATAGTGGTACAGTACTTTTTATCAAATCAAGCGGCTCAGATAGGGTGTAATCCACACTGTCTGGAACATCGGATATTGTATCAAGTATAACACATTATCCGTAGCCGCCTCACGACCAAAGAGTAAGCTCCCTTAACCTCACGGCAGTGGACGCTGCAATTTGTCTAACCACAATGTCCAGAGGCATTAGATGTAGCAATAAATTCAGTGCATCAGATGGTGTCGTCCTCAGTGCGGCTGTGATGCATAAACAAGCTATCCTTTGGATCCGATGTTGTGGTCTGGTGGACTTTTGAAGCGCCGTCCACCAGACCACAACACCATATAGCATCAATCCCATGGCAGCCAGATGTACGTACCGGATTGAAAGAATCCATCTTTCATCGGCAAGGGCCGGATATTGCTCAAAAATCCCTACAAAAAAATCGGCTTGAGGTGTATAATATCTATACAAAAAAATGTATACCTTCTAAAAGCTTTTCGCCGTTCGAACTGACCCAAAAGCCAATATTACCGATAAGTAAGCGAGGAATTGGTAACTTATGGTACAAATCCTAAATAGAACACAAGGTGCATCCTTATGGCGGCCATCAGGCTTTGTGGGGTTTCAGGCCATGGAGATGTGACGCAAAACAAGCTAGGAATGGATTTCCAGTATTACAAATTCACAGCATAACATAAGCTCCCTAATGCTATTCTCATTCTGAACTTCTAAAAATGTCTGAAATGGCAAGTTAACTCAACGGGGAATCCTTACCCTCAAACTTTCTCATAAATCGAATTTTTATCATTTTATGGAGTAGAGCGTCATTGTGTGTTTTTCTGACGTTTATATTATTTTTCATGAAACACTGGCAGTAATCGCAATAATAACTTTTTCCTCCCATTGTTAATGGAAAATATTTGTTTGACAGAAATCAATGACATTGAGGAATGAGCCGGCTCAAAGCGATTGGCGGCGGCCTAGGCAAATTTATACAAGGTAAAGTCATTAGTCCAGCTGATGAAATTTTCTAATTCAAGAGTTGCATGCAAATCCCACTAGGATGTCGAATACTTTCGATTTTAAATGTTTTTCATACATTTTGGTTCTTTTTTCAAATTTTTATCATTAGAGTTAATAACTATCACGTTTATCATCACAAATCTTGTGGCTGCTACACATGATAATGCAAATAAGAACTAGAATGCCAATTCATTGTTTGGTTATTCCATGTCGCTCTGTTAGATATAGTTATTCTTTCATTGTAGTTGCTATTTAGTTTTAAGCTATTTATTTTTTAACAGACACACTGCTCTTTAAGTAACAGTAAAAGCCGTGAGCAAGCCTTTTTTTGCTGCCATTGTGTATAATACCATGTCTTCACTTGGAGCAAATCTAGATTTGCCACGAGATTTCATAAATCTCGTGTTTTCCAACGAGGTTTCCCACACATTTTCAATGTGAGCAAATCTACTTATTTGAGGAGATTCGCAGCAATTCTCCTTCCAAATTCAATTGCAACACTGCGTTTGTATTGAATACCGGTTATCATTGGGATTTTTGGGCAGCACGTTTTCTTAAGTATTCTAAATTGAAACCAATACAGGCTGGAGTACCTCAGGGCAGTGTCCTAGGCCCTGTTTTATACCTTCTTTACACCAGAGATATTCCAAAGCCCCCTGATGCAATGAGCAACATTTGCCCATGACACTGCAATTCTTACGACTGCCAATACTGAAACTGAAGCTACAAATAAACTTCAAGCATCTCTGTCAAATATTTTATTTTGTTTAAACAAATGGAGAACAAATGATGGTTTCAAACGTCAAAGTTGAAATTTTTTTTAAACTTTTTCGTGTTGCTTTGGTGGAATTTGTATGCAACGCGACGCTCAGAACCAAAGCTCAACGCGCTCATTCTGTTTTGGCCTTCCTCTATGGTAAAATGTTAATAAAATTCATGGTACAATTAAAAGGTACCGTTATTAGCACAACAACAAAAATCTAACCCAACGAAATGACCTTGACTGACAAATGGCGTTAATTGAAATATCAAAAGGGGTTTAGAAACAAACTTTATTTTACAATTTATCTTCTTCAAATGTGTTTTAAAGATGTATTTTACTGTTTTGTTACTTTTTGTCGAATATCGGATCAAATAAAACATCTTTTTAAGATATTTGAAAAAAAAAATATCAAGCCTTTGACATTTAGATTTTCTGCAAAATCAAAACCAAAATAAAAAAATTATACTCAGCTGTTCGCACGACCTCAACTTATAAGTGTATCCTGGTTATTTTATTTATTTGCATACAAATGAATTTACTGGAAAAGTACGCGAGCAGTCCTAATGTATGTATTGTGCTGTCAAAATAGAATTGACAGCAGAGAATGGAGCATGCATGCATTCCATTAAATTAAACAGATGTGGTGTCTTGTGTCCACCAAATCATTTGAGGATAATTGATAGACTCATTTAAGAGACCAATTACCTATAAAATGTGGGAATGTTCTAATTACTTTGGAATGCATAACAACTTCGCCACAAATTTGTAACATATTGAAAAACCAAGTATAATTTGTTAAGTGAAGTGACAACTCACAGCCAAAGAAGATCAGTTGTAAACGACTCGAGGCCAAGATGAAGTTGGTTAGCAAAAATGTTGACAAGGGCGGACAAGGGTAAACTATATAAAATATTCACAAAATGCTTAATTAACTTTTATTTTTATTTATAGCACCGTTGTTCTCATACCAGAGGAATCGGAGGATATGTGGCATGCTTATAATCTAATATCCGAAGGAGATAGTGTTCGAAGTACCACAATTCGTAAAGTTCAAAATGAAACAGCTACAGGTTCCAGCACCAGCAGTCGTGTTCGTACCACCTTGACAATTTCAGTAGAAACCATAGACTTTGATACCCAAGCCTGTGTTTTACGTCTTAAAGGCCGTAATATTGAAGAGAACCAATATGTTAAAATGGGTGCCTATCATACTTTAGACTTGGAATTAAATAGGAAATTTGAACTACGCAAGCCAGAATGGGACTCGATAGCTTTGGAACGCATTGAGATGGCTTGTGATCCAACACAATCAGCAGATGTTGCTGCGGTCGTGATGCAGGAAGGATTGGCACATGTATGTCTCATAACGCCAAGTATGACGTTGGTGCGCAGCAAAATCGAAGTTAGCATACCAAGGAAACGTAAAGGCTATATACAACAGCACGAAAAAGGTTTGGCGAAATTCTACGAAAGCGTAATGCAGGGTATATTGAGGCATGTTAACTTTGAAGTTGTCAAGTGTATATTATTAGCTTCGCCTGGTTTTGTAAGAGATCAATTTATGGAATATATGTTTCAACAGGCTGTTAAATTAGATATTAAGGTGTTGCTGGACAACAAGAGCAAGTTTATGCTCGTTCATTCATCATCAGGCTTTAAACATTCACTAAGAGAAGTTTTACAAGAACCGGCAGTTATGTCGAAGATATCAGACACTAAGGCAGCTGGGGAAGTCAAGGCTCTAGAACAATTTTATACAATGCTACAATGTGAACCCGCTAAGGCATTCTATGGTAAAAAACATGTAATGGCTGCTGCCGAGGCTATGGCAGTTGAGACTTTGCTTATCTCAGATAATTTGTTTCGATGCCAAGATGTCAGCCAACGCAAGGAATATGTTCACCTAGTAGAAAATATACGTGATGCTGGTGGCGACGTGAAAATATTCTCTAGTATGCATATATCGGGGGAACAATTGTCCCAGCTAACGGGTATTGCTGCAATACTGCGTTTTCCAATGCCAGAACTAGAAGAGGATTCAGAAAACGAAGATAACGCAAATAACTCTGACTCAGACTAAATAAACTAACCTCCCTGAAATTATATACTAAAGGTAACATAATATAGGGGAATACATACTTTTTTTATATTATATACTAGTGTACAAAAACTTGCATAGAAATTAGTTACAACATATTAAAGAAAAAAATAAACAATGTTTGGCTTCAAATAACAAAACGTAAATATAATTTTTACAGCCAAAGGTGCAATCTTTTCCGAACAGGTTGGTAAGATACAACTTACAATTTACTTGTGATACCAACACAACATAGTTGTTGTTGTCACATTTTGATGTGGAGGTGGCGATCCTCGTCAAGCTCCTGTAGGTGAGCAAGCTCGTTCCGGTCCAAAGGACCGATCGCCGCTCGAGAATGATATGCACTCAGTATTTGTGCAAGAGCCGGTGCCGCCCGGCCTCCGCTCGATGCCGCTGATTTTCATCGATTGCCGTTGCAGCACTCCACCACCCGCAACCTGCGGACGCGCCCGGTAGCTCCCAGCTAAGCTTCTCGTGACAGCAATGAACACCACACAGATCGGACCTCAATGTACCAGCCTATGTGGTGCCCATAGCTGTCCCGTGCCGTTTGATTAATCTATCGATGAAATTTTATTCAGATCAAACCCTTGAAGCACCATAGGATCGGTGTAATACAAGCAGGTCTTCCGTAATCTGCTGGCAAAAGACTTCGTCGGCATACTGCACTCGACAGACTACCACACTATGGCATCCAATGCACAATCCCACCTTTGGTACCAGAAGCCCCCACCAACAAACTGATGATACGACCAGAAGTGCCGTAGTGCTACTGAACCTAATGCTTTTAATTTGACTTTTTTAGGCTCCAAGAGTCCTTCATTACCCGATTTTATTTCTTTAAACTTAAATGAACTGAGTTGGTTTTTAGCAGAATCCATGGTGGTGGGTACCCGTGATTTGACCGAGCGAGCTTAACACATTTTTACCTATTGACTTCTTATTTTAGTTTTAAACTAGATAAACGAATCGAAACAATCAGGTACAGAGGACATGCAGATACTTGTTTTCGAAACTGAAGCGGTGGCGGTGATACCTCCGAAATATTGGGTTGCCCAAAAAGTAATTGCGGATTTTTCATATAGTCGGCGTTGACAAATTTTTTCACAGCTTGTGACTCTGTAATTGTATTCTTTCTTCTGTCAGTTATCATCTGTTACTTTTAGTCTGCTTTAGAAAAAAAATGTAAAAAAAGTATATTTGATTAAAGCTCATTCTAAGTTTTATTAAAAATGCATTTACTTTCTTTTAAAAAATCCGCAATTACTTTTTGGGCAACCCAATAATTTCTAAAAATTAAGTTTATGTGCCAACTACTGAGGAATATTATTGAGCATATGGTTAATATCTACGATTGAATTGGACTTTATTAGTGTGGCTTTAGATTTGATAAATTCAACACCTTTTTTACCCCAAATACTGGGCAAAGGTCCGTGCGAGAGGTCTTATTCCAAACAAAGTTGCAAATAAGAAAACAGCCTTCGTTGTTGTAGCCTCATTTGCATGCAGAGATAGTGACCCTCCTCAAGCTCCATAAGTGAGTAAGCGCTGGGGAAACAAACTCGTGATGCTCAAAGATGATCGATCAATTATGATTTTTTTTGTCACCAAATGTCAAAGAAAACCTTAAAGTTAAATACATTACCTTGTAAAAAAAAGAAATTATTATTGGAAGTGCGTATACAAAGGATATCGGAAATGCTTTTATTTTAGATTTAACTAGACCTTAAGAATTACTGAGGTTGTGTTATCAATGAAATATTTTTATTGGCCTCATAGGCGCCTTAGTAAAAAGGATTATTAATAGAAATTAAACAGAAATTAGCAACGTAACATATTGGTCGTCAGTTTTAATGTGTTGGCGAACATATTTTATACAGTCCAGTCTGTAATCAAGTTATCGATTTTTATTGGTCTCTTGATATTAGTATTAGGCACGCCCTGTTTTGTATGTGAAGTGTTATAATGCAGTGTCTGTTGAACTGTTCAAAGTCGGTAGTAATGTTTAGCTTTATTTAAAGCCGGATTGCAGCTCAATTGAAAATCGAGGTTTTCGTTGTTTTGCTTTGGTATATTCCAAGCTTAATTTCGATTTGGTTGGTGTTACAGGGTGACATTGTAAGAACTGCAAAGTTTTTCTGCTCTGTAGTTCTTTCTTCTTTCACTAAATATAATTATTTGGAAATAACAACGTCTAATTGCAAAACTTCGAAGTTTGTACATGGCCTAGTACCTCACAAATGTCGCCAGCATTAGGAAGGGATAATCCGCACTGAATTTTTTTTCTGATGTTCTCGCCTGGATTCGATCCCGGGCGTTCAGCGTCATAGGCGGACATGCTAACCTCTGTGCGGCGGTGTTATCTTGTATTACACAAAGCATACTAAAAATTGTCAATACGTATCTTATAGCAAAAAAATGCATTACAGCTACGTAGGATCCTGGTTCACACAGAGGCTCTCAAACGAAATAACAAAAAAACAACAAATAAGAGTCTTAATATTCTATACACGAAATAGTATGTATGACGTATGTAAAATATATATATAAGAGTAATACTCACATCGTTAGCTTTGTACAGAATGAAACTTATGTACCAACACAATTATATCGTATAATTATAATAGTCTTTTTAGTTGTTTATAAGTGTCCTTCCCTCCAGTATCGAAACAGAAATCTGGAAACTTTGTTTAAAAAAAAGTGATTCTATCTATGTGTTATAGACAAATTGAAGGTAATATACTCCTTTTAAACGTGGCATTCGCAAATTTTTGTACCAAATCCATTTCTGATCTCTAGGCCGGAATTAGTGTCCTGCCTTCCAGTTTCTAAGCAGAAATCTGGCAACTTTGTTCAAGGAAAAACTGATTCCTTATAATTGTGACACGTTAAATTGAGGGTAATGACCTTTGGCGTGGTATTTGTCATTTTTTTTACGAAATCTATTCCTGGTCTCCAACTGGAAGAAGTGTCCTGCCCTCCAGTGTTTGCAAACCGTCCATCAGCTTGATGGCAAAATGGCGGATTGCAACATATAATATAATAATTTGGCCATGGCCTTTGACGTTCTAGTGAGATTTGAATACAACTCTGGAATTGGACAGTTACATCAGCTGAGTAAGTTACCTATCTTTCTTTAGTGAACCCTGATTTTACTGTAATGTTATTTTATTAGATTTACTGTTTGTGTCACCCTGTATGTTCAGCTATCGAAAATTATCGAAAGTTACCGACGTCGGTAACTTTGCGCAGGGTATTTTAATGTGATAAAAAAGTGAAAGACTCTGGACGCATAATTGAAAAGAAAAAATAATTTAGTGCTCTGTTTTAAGAATACTAAGCAATTTATATAAAAATAATCAAAACTGTGAAGTCACAAATACAAATAGTGTATATACTTTCAGCAAAAAGACAGTTTTCACAGAATGGATCGTAAGTTGTCGCCATTTTTTCAGCTGATGTAAAATTCTGACCAAGAGGAACAAATTCAGAATCTTTATTAACGTCATTTTATTATTTTTAACAAAGCTTGTTATGCATAAGAAAAAATAATTTATAAATTTTAAGATTTTAGAAAATTGTGTATATTTTTTATATATATATATACGCAGAATATATTTCTGTCCCTAATTTGCAAGCAGCCATCAACTCAATTTGTAGATTTTGTAGGAACTACTTTGTTTTCCTGCAACCATTGTTTTTACAAATTTTCTCTGCCATTTTGAACTGTTTTTATGCAACCTCGGGCTATAATCTGAATGAGTACAAGCAAGGTTTGGGTTCGGATTCTGGCGAGAACACCCGTAATTATCCCCTCTCAAATGCTGGCGACATTTGGTGGGGTATATTCCATCTAAAACTTCTATACGAAAAATTGCTGTCAGCGGCACGCCATTCGGACTCGATTATAAAAAGATGTTCCATTGATATACGAGAAGTCTCTGCCGACCGTTAGTTAAGGTTAAGTTAAAGGACACGCAACCCTAATTGCCAGCCGCTGTAGTTGGAGACCCTTGGTCCATTATGTTCTGCAAAAAAAAAAAAAAAATGAAATAATTTCAGCAACCAGACATCGTAGTGGCTAATCAGGACTCGCACCAACGGTTCAAGGTCGTTCTTCTCCAGCCCCAGGAAGGATAATCTTTGTCCTTGCCTGCGAGAACCTCGGAAACAGGGACATTGCCAAGCTACAGTCCGCATTGCGCCGGAGAGCAGTTAAGCTCCGTGGGTAATTTTCAATAGCAAAGGACCCAATTATATGGCATGTCTAAACGAAACACCGCACAATACGCTCACTATGCAACTTTATACCACATGTGGCTGTAATTTTTCGGATAGTTATTTCGTATTACTAGCAGACTAGCACCCTAGATTGCTAGACGCTTCACTATGGGATCTAGGTTCGTTGCGTTCGCCCTACTAGAAGGTAGAAGAGTAAAATAAGACAAAACAAATACACCATAGTAAACGCAACACAGCAAAAACGATAAGGGGAATAAGGTGACGAAAGCATAAGGTAGCCATCGTACATTGAGGGGAAAAGGATTGGCTAAGTAACGGAAAAAGCTGTTCACCCCTTATACTGTGCCTTCTCTCTGCAATTGGGGGCCGGTGGAACAAATTTTGCTCAACCGTCCACAACTCCTCATTACACACTAGCGCAAAGTCAAATACTGGACGTTGCTATGGTCGTAACCTGCCAACCCCGTAATCGTCTTCAATGTCATCATGATAGCGAAGTAATCGTTTTCATGATTACATGATTTCCTGATTCCTAGAAAATTTTCAAAAAGGACACTCCCGCCGCGGAAAGTTTGAAGAGTGCCTTGAGTCGACCAAGGGCTAATCTTGGGACTTTTAAAGCAGTGTTTTGTGTTTCATCGTATGCTGGATTCTTCTTAAATATCCAGATCGATTATGAATGGCTAAGTAGATAAACAGTTGGCTTGTGCCGTGTGGCCTACGCCACACACCCAACACGCTGGCTTCAACCCTATCACTGTAGACGTTAAGGTAGCTGCACCTGGCATCAATCCCATCACTAGACGTTAAGGTTGCTACATCTGGCATCAATCCTATCACTGTAGATGTTAAGGTGGCTGCATCTGTCTGAACACATCTAATTCAGAAATGCTCTTGTTTGCCGAGGCAGGCTAGTTTTCTTAAGGAGCAATGGGAGGCGATCAATCTCCAAGAACTGCGTTCGCTTGGTAGCTCTTCACCGCTTCTGCAACCGTGTCTGCGACCCGCTGAACCTCACGCTCCAGATCAGTAGATCTATGCTGAGATCTCTGGGCGGTGGATGCCAATCCACAAGATGAAGATTGCTGTGTATGTAGTCAACAAGGTTTCTTTGTCAGCACTCAAGTGCTGCCGGCAAGCGACTTGAGGACATTGTTTCTACCGCTGACCTTGTCACAAATTGGAGTGGCATGTCAACTGTGACACCACCTCCGCTGATGAAGAAGTGAAAAGTGCGACTGAAGATTTGGCGGCAGAGTGCTTCAAATTTCTAGAAGCGGAATATAGAGTAAGATCGGCGAAGTAATAGTTTAACCTCAAGCAGATACCACCAACGAGGGGACCCCAATCCCTTGGTAGTCGGTTGTATGTACCGGATTGATCCGACGGTGTCCTCTGTCAGCAAGGACTGCCGCCTCAGTGACCAACACACTGCCACAACAACAACAACGAGGGAACCCGAAGGCATGATCGCACAATGGCCGACATATGATACTATCTCGATGCCCTCTCGAGGGTGTGGAATAGCGGAGAGGTACAGGTTAAACAGTAACGGAGAATTCTGTTTCACTCTAAGGGGCTTCGCACACAGATAATTTGTAATTAAACATTTTAGGTCCAGCTGAAACGACGTTTAACGATGTCCTCAAAAATCGTGGCATGACTGACCATATCGCAAGCTTTCGAAAGGTTCAAAGTCACAATGACATGGCCTGAACTAATTTAGACCACGGTTAATCGTGTGTATTCTGGGTTACAGTTTTCCCCAAAATGAACAGCTTACTACCACGTTGATAAAGATTCGAAATTTCCCAAATGTTAATCATTAGATTTCTTAGATAAAACCAAAAAAGGATCTTAGAACAAATAATTAACTTGGACTCTTTGTTTGCGTGATAAGAACAAAATGATTTGAGGGAAAAGTGAATCGCAGAACACACTAGTATATGTATAGTGATAGCGTGCAAAGCACTCGTCATGCCATGTAATCTACGGCATCCGAGCTGGTGCTCATCAAATGGAAATTCTCCAACTAAGCTTGACAGAAAAAGTCCCCAAAGCATTTTGTTGTTGTAGAAGTTTGTTGTGTTCTATTTTTCGTCTGTTTGATTATGTTGAATATCCAGATCCAAGAACTCCGGGACTAAGATGGGACAGCCCAGAGGAATCTGGGTCAGAGTCGAGTGGGTCTGGCTCGGCAGTTAAACAGGTGACTTGTGGTCACTGGTCACAACCGGGACATACATCCTGCACGTCGGCATCAAGCCTTGTTCTTGTTGTAGCAGTTTGTTGTGTTCAATCTGTCGTCTGCTTGATTCTGTAGAGTGTCAAGATCCAGGAACTCTGCGACTAAGATGGGGTAGCTCCAGAGGGATCTGGGTCTGAGTCGAGTGGGTCTGGCTGGGCAGCTGGCTGGTCCCGTGTGACAATCAGGACTTACATCTTGCATCAATCCTTGTTCTGTAGGAGTTAAGACGGCTGGCTAAATATGCCGGAACGTAATTGAGCCAGAACTACTCTGATTTGCCAGAGGTACAAGCCTTGCTCTTTAGGAGTTTAGGCGGCTGAAGGGGCTGAAAAAGTCGGCTGAAAAAGTCGGTCAATAAACGGGTATACACCCGTTTATTGACCGATTCAGAACTTACTCGTCAATTATGTTAGAAAACAGAAAATTAAGCTCTCTAGGGGGAAAACTGGCAATTTTATACTGGGGCCATAAGCGTAGAAAAGCCTCAGGGGGACTGCTAAGCACTCCCAGAACAGTTTTAGCCCACCCACGAATTTTAAAAAGTTCATTGTTTTCGGAAAAATTTACTGATTTATGGCTCTTCAAAGGATTTTGCCCTTCCCTTCCCAGAAAGCTGGATTGGCTTCGCTAGTGATGGGGGCTTTATCAAAAACTGAACTGATATGACCCATATGCAATCCCCATTTACCTACATCGGTAAGAAGTATCTGTGCAAAATTTCAAGCTGATATCTTTATTCGTGCGAACGCTCTCCTGATCTCGACAGACCGACATAGTTAGATGGACTCAGAATGTCAAGACGATCAAGAAGAAATCTTTGGTATTAACATAGTATTAGACTACCAAATGAGAAAATTTATAAATCCATGTTGAACCATTTGTCATATATGTCACATGGAGATTTTTTCCAAGCCGCATAAATGTTGCCTGCTGCATAAAACTAAAAAAATTCTGAGTGTGATTGTGAAACACACAAATTAACAAAAAAATTTTTATTGTTGTAGAACGTTTTCGAAATGGCGGAAATAACAATGGTGGAGGAGGACGTGGCTCATATCGTCGCTATAGCCGTTCCCGTTCAAGATCGCGGTAAGTTTTAAAAAATCTCTACGTTTTTGCTGATAAATTATTTATATTTGCAATCTTATTTTAGAGAACGCGGTCGTGAACAAATGTATCGCAATAACCGAAGAAATTCCCGTTCACGATCTCGTGATCGCGGAGGATATAGAAATAACATGGATAATGATTTATATCGTGAGATAATCAATCAGGATTACCAAGATGAGAAAAACTATATGGGTGGAGCTAATTCACGAGGAAACAATAAATTTAGGTCTCGCGGTCATGAAGACGACTATGGAGACGAGCGTAACGATCGTTATTACAATCGAGATCGTGATTACGACAATCGTGAGAGAAGGTGAGTTAAAGCATCAATTGTAAAATGTTTAACTATTGAAATATTTAATGTTTGCAGAGATCGTGATCGTGATAGGGAACGTGATTCAAAAAGCTACGGTGGCAATAGAGGTGGTGGCAATGAAGGAGGCACTAGCAACAATAGCCATAGGCGATATAATTCTGCTGATCAAGATGATAGTGGGGACAGTGACGATACTATGAGCTCTCATTATTATTCCAACCAAAATCAAACACCATCGAATACAATTATTGTTTTTGGCCTGCATTCGCACATTACCGAGGCAGAT
Organism: Stomoxys calcitrans; assembly: GCF_963082655.1. NCBI lineage: Eukaryota > Metazoa > Arthropoda > Insecta > Diptera > Muscidae > Stomoxys > Stomoxys calcitrans. The sequence goes on along the minus strand of NC_081554.1, from coordinate 73,249,214 downwards.
GTATGAACTTCAAACCATGGCATTTCTTCATATTCAAATTGCATTTTAAATATTTTTCCACAACTTTTAGATAATGAGCTGCTTGATACAAGCAGATATGGCACCGGCAGCAATACGTCTTATACGCAAACGTACAACAGGTAGGTTTCGTAAAATCGAAATAAGCATTTTGTTATAAATTATACGTATGTATTGAAGAAAGTTTACAGAAAGCGTAAGTATATATGCAAAAATCATAAAACAAAGGATGAACGTACAATTCTGCAACACCAAAAACCAAAAAAAAAAAACATTCTTTACCTACCTACTATTTCCACTTCAAACATACAAAAATTGTTGATTTTTTACAAAAACATTTTGTATTTGCTTCTTATTCAAATTATTTAGGTGCATCACGGGGTTTTGCATTCGTCGAGTTTAATACGACTCAAGAAGCTGCACGATGGATGGAATATACTCAGGTATCAACAACACAATTAAATGACAAAACAAGAGTTATGAATTAAATGAAAAAAGTAGTCAAGGATGACAATATATGGTCTTGAAATGATGATAATTGTGATGATGATGACGAAAATGACAATGTGACAGATTTTGAAGATGACAGAAGACAAGTTTTTGGCAATTTTTGAGCTAAGTAATTTCTTACTGACCCTAGTATAAATATTGAATTTTTATTATTATCAACGATATATGTTTTTTTTCAATTCTAAAATTTTGTTTTTTGGATATACAATTAGAGCAATTCTTACATGCATTTTGGGTTTCAACAAAAATTAACAAATTTTGTCTTAAGGAGAAATTCATTGAAATTTAATTAAACATTTTTGTCTTCAGGAAATATTTCACTTCAACTTTTTTACATGAAAATTTTATAAAAATTCTTCCTTTAGGGAAGTAAATGCACACACCACTCGGGCTGCATTTGAGTTTGCTTCTGTTTTTTCTAACATCAAGAATTATGGATTTGTGGGGAACCATGGTGAAGCCTACAAACACCAACACATTTGCAGTAAAAAAAGATATGGACAATTTGAACACAAAAAATTTAATTTCCTTTTAATTTCACTGGTTATTTACTTATAAAAACAACAGAGCAACTATAAAAAGTTTTAGCAACGGACATTGGCAACTTTAGTTGATAGTTGCCATCCGTAATGCAAATGTGTCAACTGGCAACGCAATTGAATTAAGGTTGCCATCCATAATCGATCCATAAATTAGAAATTCCGTGCTACTTACAAAATCCTTAAGTGTTTTCCATGTCACTCCCCTAAGTTTGGTTCATGTCTGGTATTGTGTCCCCACCTAAGTGCCGGTATCTGTTAGACGCAAAAGCCGGGCAATGACGTAGAAAATGCTCCAACGTCTCATCATCTTCCCCGCATGCCTGCCCTACACATGCTATCACTTGCGCCAACGATTTTACTCAAGTGAGCTCGAAGTCCTTTGTGTCCCGTTATGATACTGATAGCTATATTGACCTCCTTCCTACTTTCTATCAGTATTAGCCTCGTCTTCTGATCGTCGTTGGACCTCCCCAAAGGACCGTTTCGCCGTTCCACAGGGTTGCATGCGCATTCGTCGCCCACGCCCTTATCTCGGACTGCGTCAATCCGAAAGGGTCACCATTTGAAAAATATTGCATTTAAATTTCGTCTTTAAAATTTAAACATGGGTCCGTTGACTAGCAATAATAATAATTATATAAAATCGACCTTACGGAAATATTATGACAAATTGAATGTTCCCCATTGGAATTGCCGTAGCATAAAACCTTCTTTCCAATCGTCTAATTTTGACGAATTCAAAAGTATTTTGTCTGGTCTCAGCTAGATGTCATTGCTATTTCGGAGACTTGGCTGAAAACTGATGTACCATATTGGTGGATATAAGTTTACAAGAAATGACCATAAGAATTCCAAAGAGGGGAAGGTATATAAGTTTCGTAACACCTAAAGTTTAAGGTCGTATTAAAATCCATGGTTGTTGTTGTAGCCACATTTTAAAGTGGCAAGGTCGTTCCGGTCCAAAAGACAATCGCCGCAAAAAACAGGTTTGCCATTAGTTATTTAAAGGCGCCACAAACCCGCCTTGTCATATCGAGCATCATAGGCACTCAATATTTTGCCGATCCCGCCCGGCCTCAAACTGAGAATCTCCACTCGATACCGTTGGTTGTCCTCGACTGCCATTGTAACTACTCCGTATGGATCATTCCACTATGTGCATCCCAGCTAAGCTTCTCGTGACAGCCATGTACACCACCCAGTTCGGACCTCAATCCCGTGTCTGGAAAAAAATCCATGGTTTTAGCAAATGTGAGTCGCTTTCTTTCACAATTTTTACTCCGGTAATAAAAAAATTGGCTCGGGCTTACTTACCTCGCCCTTGTGACATAGAGCATTTTGAGGAAATCCATTACAACCTCTTTTTGAGATATGCCAATGTTAAAGTAGTCTGTGATTTCAATTCGAACATGTTTGATTTATCTTAAGGCGTGGCTACTTCGAGCTATGTCAACTAGTTCAGGTTTGTCTAAGCCTACACACTTTCATACCATGCACGGTTCTTCCACATTACATGACATGACATTATGATTATGTAGGTATCGCACAATGGCTCGTTGTACCGACCATGTGATATACCCATCGATTTCGGATCATTGACTTATATTACCTAAACTTGGATGCAATTTGTCGTTTATCACGGTTATGATATTATAGGATGAGACAGATTGTCGGGTCGATTAGCACTATTCGACTTACATATGCTTCAAGATCTTTGTATCGATGAGAAGTGTTCTTTAGTTTCTTCCTTAGTGAACGATCTTTTTCATAGTGTTTGTCCTTTTAGTAAGGCGAAGAGTGCGGTGCTCCAGTAAAGACTGTATGAAGGCAAGCGACTTTAGTTTTACCATAAGTATTCGTGACTTGGCTTTTTGTACATATAAGAAAAGATCTACTTGAGAGAATTGGCAGTTTACAGCAGATATCGTAATAAAGTTAAGCCAGCAATAGGGAAAGGAAGAATGAAACATTATTCCTGAAGTTTAAGCTGTCTGAGTGCTAAAAACCCCTTTACACTGCTCCTTAAATCGAGATTTAATGGCTCGCTTATGTGTTTTCCCTTTACAAAATCAGCTGACGAGAGCCTTATATCCGGATTTAATGAGCAGTGTAAACGGGCTTTAATGGATTATGGCGGTTACTCAAGGGTGTGGGTACCCTGGGTGATGATGATATGCAATATGAGGGTGATGTTAAAGAAATTAATAGTTTTTTCGCTTCCGGCTCAACCACAGATGCGGTTCTTAATGATGTCCTTGTTTTGGGGGCCTTTATATGTCCGAATAATGGTTTTTCTTTTAGTTGCATCCGAGGATATCGCTTTGAACAAATTGAATTCGAAAGCCGTGGGCGTTGATGGTTTTGAATTTCTGTTGAATTTCTAAAACGAGTTTTTCCTTTCATAAGTGAATGGATCATGCAGCTTTTTCACTCCATTTTAAACATTTCAGTATTCCTTTGCACTTCGACAATTGCTTGGGTTGTGCCGATACCCAAGTGTAAAACTATTAATTGTCCTGACGACTTACGTCCGATTTCTATTCCTCTGTTCTTATCGAATGAATGTAAGCACATATTGAGAGACCAAAAATTGTTACATGCAGTTTGCCTTTCGTGAAGGCCTCCCTAGCGCAGAGCTTGGCATGTTTGCCTATAACGCTGAACGCCTGGGTCGAATTCTGGCGAGAACCAAAAAACAAAATCAGTGGTGGTTATTCCCTCCTATTGCTGTCAACATTTGTGAGATACTATGCCCTGTAAAACTTCTCTGCAAACAGGTGTTGCACTGCGGCACGCCCTTCGGACTCGGCTATAAAAAGGAGGCCACTTATCATTAAGCTTAAACTTGAATCGGACTGCACTGTGAGAAGTTTGCCCCTGTTCCTTAGAGGAATGTTCATGGGCAAAATTTGCATTTGTATTTGGAGGCCAGCCATAGCTCAGAGGTTAGCATATCCGTCTATGACGCTGAACGACTGGGTCGAATCCTTGCGAGAACCAAAACAAAAAAAATCAGCGCCGATAATCCCCTCTTTATGCTGGCGACATTTGTGAGGTAATTCCGCCCATAGCGGTGTCGCATTGTTGCACGCCGTTCGGACTTGAACTTAAAATAGAATCGGACAGCACTCATTGATATGTTCCAAGTTTGCCCCTCTTCCTTAGTGGCATGTTCATGGGCAAATTTGCATTTGCAATTTTGCCTTTGGTGAGAGCCATAGTACGACAGCGCTTTTGATACATCTTACTGTTGTCTGTAAATGTTGTCGGAGTAAAGTTGTTATTGTATTCACATTTTCATGTGGAAGCTCATTCCGGTCCAAAGGAGCGATCGCCGAGGGAACAGGTGGCCATTGGTTATTTAAAGGCTCCAATAACTCGCCTTGTCATAACGAACATCATAGGCACTCAGTATTTATGAAAACCCGTGCCGCCCGGCCTCTCACAGAGACTCTCCGCTCGATACAAAAGGAACGATCGCCGCGGTAAACATGGGGCCATTGGTTATTTAAAGGCGCCAATAACTCGCCTTGTCATATCGAGCATCATAGACACTCAGCATTTATGCAAGAGCCCGTGTCGAACGGCCTCTCACAAAGACTCTCCTCTCGATACCGCTGATTGTCCGTGACTGCCGTTGCAGCTACACCATATGGAGAGAGCATTCCAATATCCACAACCTGTTGAAGCGCCCGGTAGCTCGCAGCTAAGCTTCTCGTGACAGCGATTAACACCACATAGATTGAACCTCGAAGTTCCAGTCTGTGTGGTGTACACAACTATCCCATGCCAGGCCGAGTAAAGTCAATGCCGTTAGGTGCAGTGCCATCGATTTAACGAAGGCTATTAATTAGTTCTGTTTCTTATGCTATTTTTCTTAGGAAACTGAGAGGACAGTTTAATTTCTCTTATTCCGCATGCAGGCAGTAATGTCGTCTTTATGTATATAGTAGATTTCAGTTCGTAAGTTAAATAGCAGGGTGTTTAGTCTTTTTCCCTTGATCTTGGGTATTCCTCAGGGAACAGTGTTTGGACCACTTCCTTTTTATACTTTATGTTTACGACCTTGCCAGAAGCCTATGTGACGCCCTTTGTAGATTATTCTTATTTACTGATGATATTTTACTTGCCTTTAGTGATGTTCGTACAGCCTCCGATGGCTTGAAACTAATTCGTTATTAGTTAAACCCCGAAAATCTAAGGCGATGATGTTTGGTAGTTCTGTGGTTGAATTAAACATTTTTTTGTGCCAGAATGCAATTGATTTTGTCAATCAGCTTAAGTGTCTGGGAGTCATTATAGACAATAAGATTAGTTGTATCAGTGTATCGCACACGGAGGCGGCACCCTTGGTGATGAAGGACTCTCACAGGTACAATCGGCTGCCATGGGATTAAGCTTTGTTTTGAGTCCCATGTGCATATGGTGACCAGGCCATTGTATAGCTCATTGCGTAGAATTTATTCTACGAATATATATTTACCTACTTGGGTGAATACAAGATTGTCACACGCACATTTGATGCCACGGGTTTTGTATGGACTTGAAGTGGTGGCCGGAACATTTGATCGAGTGTTATTAAGATTTAACGTATTGTTCGATTTGTATACAATGTGAAAAGACATGGTCATATATCACAGTATGTTCACCGTTTCGCTTGCCTAAGCTTTTAGATTTTGTTTTAATTATGGGAATCTGGCTTTATTTTATACAATTAGTAGGGGCTCAAGAATCAAAATCGGGAGATCGTTTTATAGGGGAGCTGTATCAAGCTATAGATCGATTCAGGCCATATTGGACACGTATGTTGATGGGAGAAGCGGTTGTACAATATGTCTGCCAAATCGAATGAGAATTGCGCCCTCTAGAGGCCTAAGAAGTTAAAATCCCAGATCGGTTTATATGACAGCTATATCAGTTTATGAACTGATTATAGTTTATGAACTGATATCAATCCCATGGCAGCCGGTTGTACGTACCGGATTGACCCGATGGAATCTTCATCGGCAAGGGCTGCCGCCTCAGTGTACGTGTTCGTCTTTTTTCGTCATGGGAGAGGCACATCCCGGAGTGCCTTCTCCGTATGCTTTTGGTCCGTGCCGGGATTGAAAAGAACCCCGGACCCTGGTTCTGTTCCGTTTGCCAGAACCGCCTTCATCATCGGTCAGTGTCGGTGAGGTGTAACAGGTGCTTGGAGTGGGTACATTTCCGTTCTTGCTCTGGCCTAACTTCGCTACGGGAGTATAGTCATACTGGCTATGTCGCTAGGTGCTGTGCGAACATAGCCAGCAGTGGGTCACAAGCGTCGCCGTCGTCGCCTTCGGCGTCCTCGTCGTCGGACTATGTGACCCCCCCGACCTCTCCCGTACGGCAATTTATGCAAAGACAGCACCCTAGCCCTACTTTTGCCAGGCCAGTGTCGGGAAATGTATCGTTCCTGCAGTTAAACTGCAATGGACTGCGAGGCAAGATTGATGAGATTGTAGATTTTATGAGTCGGAAGAGCATATCGGTCGCAGCGATCCAGGAGACAAAGCTGACTAACACCTGCAGCTTGCACAGTTGTCACGGCTACAATGTGCTACGTAAGGATCGCTCAAGGAATGGAGGTGGGGGATTGGCCTTCGTTATACACCATTCCGTGCAGTATAGACCTATCTCGCCTGCGCTTGACGCTAGTGACCCATACATGGAATGTATGGGGGTAGCAGTCAGGTCTGGTACTGCCGAGATAGAGATATACAACGTGTACATACCGCCGGTTGGCAGCTGTGCCCCGATTAATGGCCAGGCCTACAGCCCCGACATAAGTGGGTTGCTATCTGGCCATGGTCGTCTGGTTCTGGGGGATTTCAATGCACATCACTCGTCATGGCATTCTCCCCTAGGCAACGACCAGCGTGGCATAGCTTTGGCAGAGCAGATAGATAGCTCCACGTTTTGCACGGTGAATGAAGATGCCCCCACTAGGATTACGAGGAGGTGCAGCAGCTCGCCAGACATCTCAATCGCATCCCCTGATCTCCTGAGTGACGTATCCTGGCAAGCCGTCATCTCTTTGGGGCCAGACCACCTCCCCATAATCCTCACCATCGACCGACCACCCGACTTCATAACCTCTGAGCGCCGAACGTTCATCAACTACAAGAAGGCCAATTGGACTGGCTTCAGAGAGTATACCAATCGCCGCTTCAATGAACTGCCACCCCCCTCTGATGTGCTTGTGGCCGAGAGGAAATTCCGAGACATCATCAACGCAGCAGCCGCTCGCTTTATACCAGCCGGTCGAATACCGCAAGTGCGACCCAATTTCCCGGCGCAAGCAATGGTACTCGCAGACGAGCGTGATGGGATTCGTGCTATGGACCCCGCTAACCCCAGAATCAGCGAGCTGAATCTGGAAATAAACAGGGTAGTCAACGAACATAAGCGGAATTTGTGGCTGGAACACTTGGAGCAATGTAACTTAGGCACCGGTGCAGGCAAATTGTGGGCCACTGTTAAGTCTCTCTCGAACCCCGGTAGACGGGACGACAGGACCTCAGTCACTTTTGGCGAGTTAACCGTGACTGATCCGAAGAGATGCGCCAGGTTGTTCAACCGTCAATTTATCGTGCATTCCGAGAGAGACAGGGCAAGGAGGAGAGCCATTCGCCGTATTCGTGGTCTCCGAGCCGATGACAACCATCACAATTTACCGTGGGCGAAGTTACGAATGTCATCCGTGGCGCCAAATCTTCCAAGGCGTTGGGCCCCGACGGAATCTCTACATTGATGCTGAAGAATCTGGATTTACCTGGAGTTGAGTACCTTACCACTGTCCTTAACCTGTCATTGATCACTCTTATAGTTCCCGATGTCTGGAAAATGGGCAGAGTGATCCCGCTACTGAAGCCTGGTAAAGACCCGAGCTTGGGGGAGTCGTACAGACCGATCTCCCTTCTCTCACCAGTGGCTAAGACGCTTGAGGCATTACTCCTCCCGAGCCTCGTAGGAGAATTTCCATTCGCCGAGCATCAACACGGATTTCGGAGACTGCACAGCACAACAACAGCTTTGCATGCCATCACCACACACATTTGCTGTGGCTTCAATCAACCCAGGCCATGTGATAGGACGGTCCTCGTGGCATTGGACCTATCGAAGGCATTCGACACGGTCAGCCATGCCAAATTATTTGAGGACATCGCCAACACGTCCCTCCAGCCAGGCCTTAAACGTTGGGTCGCGAATTATCTGTGTGGCCGCCAGTCATTTGTGGAATTTAGGGATAAGAAGTCAAAACACCGTAGAGTGAAACAGGGAGTTCCCCAAGGCGGGGTGATATCTCCGGCTCTGTTTAACCTCTACCTATCCTCCATCCCACCTCCTCCAGACGGCATAGAGATCGTATCATATGCGGACGACTGTACGATCTTGGCATCAGGCCCCCCACCCATTGATGACATCTGCGATAGGTTGAACGTCTACCTCAACGAGCTTGCCTCATATTTCGCTGCAAGAAATCTGAAGATATCCGCCACCAAATCTTCAGCCACACTGTTCACTACAAATACGCAATCCCATGGCAGCCGGTTGTACGTACCGGATTGACCCGATGGAATCCTCCATCGGCAAGGGCTGCCGTCTCGGTGTAAAACACACTGCTACAACAACAACAACTACAAATACGCGTGAGGTGAATTCTGAGCTGACTGTGATGGTCGATGGAGAATTGATTCCGACCATCAAGTGTCCCAAAATACTTGGCGTCACATTTGACAGCTCCTACACTTTCTCCCCACATGCCACAGCAATCTGCAATAAAGTCAAAAGTAGAAACAAGGTCCTCAAGTCACTCGCTGGCAGCACTTGGGGTGCAGACGAAGAAACCTTGTTGACCACGTACAAAGCAATTGGCCGGTCTGTGGTAAGTTATGCAGCGCCAGTGTGGTCACGTCAGCTTTGTGACACGCAGTGGAATAATATTCAGATCTGTCAGAATGCCGCCCTCCGAACTGCGACGGGCTGCCTCCTTAGTTCTCATGTGGACCACCTCCACCAGGAGACAAAGATCCTACCAGTGCGAAGACATAACTACATGCTGTCTAAGCAATACCTTTTGGGCTGTTATCGCAGAAATCATCCAAATCATCATCTTGTGGATAGATACCCACCGCCCAGAAGCCTTAAGGTAGATCTACATGATCTAGAGCGTGAGGTCCAGCGCTACAAGAGAGAACCTCTAGATCAAGCGGCATATCAAGCGGGTCTGAACAACATTCATGCAGACACGGTAGCAGACGCGTTAACTGGCTACCGAGTGAATGTAGTCCTTGGAGAACGACCGCCACCCATTGCACCCGAAGAAATCGACCTCCCCCGGCAAACCAGAGTGATTCTGGCTCAATTACGTTCCGGCAGATGCAGCCGCCTCAATTCCCACAGAGCTAGGATTGATGCCGACGTGCAAGATGTATGTCCCGACTGTAACCAGGGACCGCACGATACACGTCACCTGTTTAACTGCCCGGCCAGACCCACTCGACTCAGACCCAGATCCCTGTGGACGCACCCCATCTTAGTCGCGGAGTTCCTGGGTCTTGACACTCAACAGAATCAAGCAGACGAAAGATAGTACACAATAAACTGCTACAGCAACAACAACAACATCAGTTTATGAACTTTTCCCTAAAGACAAAACTTGCCCATTTACTTCAAATAACATACAAACAAATTTTATTTGCAAAAATATCTCTATATAAGAATTCAATATTTATTTAGGCGCCCTGTGCCATATATAAATTATATATGTAGACGTTATATAGGGATATCTTTATACATAAACATACATGCTTGACAAGGACGAGAAATGACAAAAAAACTCATCATCAAGGGAAATGTGATAACCATACCAACCATGTGTATGGATGTAAGCCCCATTTTATAGAAGACGATAAATCACCATGTCTTTGTACAAAAGAGAGCAATTCATAACACAAATAAATTGAAGAGCCGCCCAGCAATAAAGGCCCAAATAATTTAAAGAAACGTAAAAACGTTGAAATGATTTCCATCATACCGGTGACTTGTGTAGTCTGTGGCATGTTTACTGTCGGATAAAGTTGATCTAATATATATTTCTTTTGTTTCTTTTCTTTCCCCATTGTAGGGTATCTTACAAGTGGACGAAACCTGCAGAGCTACCTTGCAATATAGTCTTCTAAAGGATTGGCATTGCGGCAAGGTGAATTAAAGCTTTTCCCAATTAGTAAGTGCAGTGATTGCAATTTATGTGTGGATCTTCATTTCAGTGTGGTCTCTTCAATTTCAAACGTCGTGGCAATTGTTTTAAATGCCATGCCTCGCGTGATGAATGTGAGGAATCGGGATTTGTGGATGAAGATGATGCGGCGAACGCAAGTGGTAAAGCTGGAAATGGCAATAGTTCAGGTCGCAGTGAATGGTATTGTGGCAAGGTACTATGGTGCTATTACTAACTGATATTATTAATCAAAAATTAATTTTCATTGCATTTTTTTCTCAGTGCATTTTCTTCAACTTTGGACGCCGCGACACTTGTTACAAATGTTTTGCCTCCCGTGGAGATAGCGCATACGGCAAAGGCAGCGATGAAATAAGCAACATTCTTACCAAAAGTATACATATTCACAAAATTTTTCTCCTATTCTTAAGAATAATTTTCAAAAATAATAGTGTCTTTTTGAAAGAGCATCTAACAAATTTGCTAATCTCACAAAAATATGAAGAAAAACATACAATTTTTTGCCCTATTGTTCTGTGCATTCTGTAATTGTTAATCGAAAAATGTTAATCAAAACGAACATCCTCCCTATACTTTTACCCACTTCAATGCAGAAATCATGCTACGCAACTTGGATGTGCTGACAAACGAAGAAGGTGTTTTAACAGCTATCACCAAGCATGCACCAGATCTTGCAAAAAAGATAACCAAAGTTTTAGTATCGCGCGATGCCTTAACGCAAACTTCAAGGGGCATTTGTTATTTGAATTTTGATACCCTAGTTGATTCTATGAATATGCATAACTTGTTAAGTACCTTGGAGCCTCCACTTAGTATAGACGATAAAGAAGGTACACCACACACATATAATATGGACAAAATGTACTCGAGTAGAAAACTAAAAATACTATTTTGATTTCAGTTCTCGTTACCTACTGTGTTGATCATGAAAATCGTCAAATTGTACCCAAGAAGAAAGGCGAAGGTTCTTCGGGTTCAAATGGTTCAACTAAACAACAAACAGCTGTCATTGGACCCATGACAGCCGCAGAGGTAGCTGCGGCATCTGCCAATTCGGCAGTTTCTACTGGACAATATACATTAGATGATGTTCCTCGTTTGGCAGAATACAGCGCTTCCTTATATGCAACAACCCCTGCTGAACATGCTCATTATTTACAGTACTATACCGAATATTACATATCTGAGATAAGCAGTGGGTCCTATACGAATCTGCCAACAGATAATCAAGTAACTGAAGCAAATTCCGGTGCAGCTGTGGCCTTGTCGGCTATTAAACGAAAACAGGCTATGATGAACAACATTGAAACGACTGCCACGGCTAGTGCCGCTGCGGCATCTGCTGCCGCGGCCGCCGCCGCCGCTGCTGCAGCAGCAGCTTTGAGACCGGCTGTAGTTACTCCAAAGGGAAATGATGGCAAAGTATATCGTAAGTAGTGTAGAAATACATAAATCACATCTATCAATAGTATTCCTAAAACTAAGTGCAGCCTTCAAGTAGATTTGTTTGACATATTTCCTGTCAAATAAACCCAAATTAAATCTGCATTATGTTTTGCATATGGCCGCTATGTCTTAGCAAGAATTTGGACACCAAGATCGGGTTTAAAGAAAATTACCTCAGACTGTTTTGGGTAAACACAACATTGTGTACGTATCCTGCAGGAAATGTCAATAGTAAATCTATACTGACTTACTATTGACTTTGTCACCACAACTACTGACAAATTGTACCCAAGCCCATGCTTTTTGCTATAGACATTATATACGGTCTTGTCATTCAGAAGTTAGTAGTGATATTGTCAACAAGTAAGTCGTTAGGGATTTGTAGAGACGTTGCGGGATATGTGGGGCATTGTCAATAGCATGTCAGTAGGGACATTTCATAGACATGTTTAATAATTTAGTCTGTCATTTTCGAACTTCTCAATTTCAACACAAGAAAAAGCGTTCTAAGTTCGGCCGGGCCTAATTTTTTATACACTCCACCATGGATCGCATTTGTCAAGTTTTTAAATGACTTTGTCGAATAGAAACACACCAGTCATAGAAAAACACCACCTCCAAAATTTCAGTCAAATCGAATAATAATTGCGACCTCCAGAGGCTCAAAAAGTCAAACTCGGAGTCGGTTTATATGGCAGGTATATCAAGTTATATACCGATTTAGACCATACTTAGAACAGTTGTTGGAAGTCATACCAAAACGACATATATGCAAAATTTCAACGATATTGTATAAGAATTTCGCCCTCTGAAGCCCAAGAAGTCTAATTGGAAGATCGGTTTATATGACGGCTATATCAGGATATAGACCATACTTAACAAAGTTGTTGGAAGTCAAAATATAACAGTTCATGCCAAATTTCAGCCAAATCGGATAAGTATTGCGCCCTCTAGAGGCTCAAGAAGTCAATTCGGGTGATCAGTTTATATGGCGGCTATATAAGGTTATGGACTGATAAAGACTTTACTTGGCACAAATGTTGGAAGTCATACCAGAACACTTCATGCAAAATTTCAGCCAAATCAGATAAGAATTGTGCCCTCTAAAAGCTCTAGAAGTCAAGACCCAAGGTCGGTTTATATGGCAGCTATATCAGGTTATGAATCGATTTAGACCATACCTGGCACAGTTGTCGGATATGATACCAAAACACAACGTGCAAAATTTCAGCCGAATTTGATAAGAACTGCGCCTTCCAGAAGCTCAAGAATTCAAGACCCACCACTTGATCTTTCCATCAGGCTTTTGGTTGTTGTTGTTGTAGCAGTGTGTTGTACACTGAGGCGGCAGCCCGATGAAGGACTTCATCGGGTCAATCCGGTACGTACAACCGGCTGCCTTGGGATTTTTGGCTTTTGGTCTTCTCGGTTTGCTTCTACCATCTTGTTTGCCTTCAAAAGACCTCTTTGCTGGAGCTTCTTCATCCATTCTGATAGCATGACCTAGCCAACGCAGCCGTTGTATTTTGATGCGTGTAACTATGCTATCGTCGTGGCTCATACGTCGCCTATATTCTCCATTAACGCAAACTGGTCCATATATTTCACGAAGAATCTTTCTCTCAAACACTCCAAGCACTGCCCCTTCAGAACCATATAACAACACGGGAAGTATCAGTGTCTTGTATAGTGTAATCTTCGTCTGTCGAGAGGTGGCCTTGTTTCTAAAGTGCTTACTTAGTCCAAAGAATCATCTGTTTGCCGGTATTATTCTTCGCTTTATCTCAAAACTGGTGTCTTTGGTTTCGGTTACGGCGGTGCCGAGGTAGATAAAGTTACTCACTATCTAAAAATTGTGGTTCCGAACTTTCTCCATTTTCTTTAGCTGCTCAGTTGTACAAGGCGTTTTGGGAGTTGAAACCATCCATTTCGTCTTATCTCCATTTACTGCCAGGCCCATTTTCACTGACTCTTTTTCGATTCTTTCAAAGGCTGCAATTACTACTTCCGGTGACCGACCTATGATGTCGATGTCGTCGGCATAAGCGAGTAGCATGTGTTCTCTTGTGATAAGTGTGCCATATCTATTCACATCTGGATCTCGTATAATCTTCTCCAACAGGATATTAAAGAGATCACACGATAGGTTGTCTCCTTGTCTGAAGCAAGTGTCATCCTGCAGAGTCTTATTAATTTTGCAGGGAAACCAAACTCAGACATGGCTTGAAATACCTTTGAACGTAAAGGAGTATCGAAAGCGGCTTTGATTTGTCCTTCTCGGGTCTTTTCCAACTTTATAATAATTTTAATTTTATGGTTAAGGCAACTATTGGGTTGCCCAAAAAGTAATTGCGGATTTTTCATATAGTCGGCGTTGACAAATTTTTTCACAGCTTGTGACTCTGTAATTGCATTCTTTCTTCTGTCAGTTATCAGCTGTTACTTTTGGCTTGCTTTAGAAAAAAGTGTAAAACAAATATATTTGAATAAAGTTCATTCTAAGTTTTATTAAAAATGCATTGACTTTCTTTTAAAAAATCTGCAATTACTTTTTGGGCAACCCAACATATTGGAGTTGCAATCCATAATCAACCTATTAACCTTCTATTAGCTTAAGAAGTGAAATCGGGGTATTGATTAATATTAGGGCAATAGATTTATTGAAACGACCTACGCCAATAAGAAATATCAGCAAAATTTTAAGACGATAGCTTTTTTTTTATTTGTTATGGGAATTTTTTTGAGAAGACTGGCCATTGATCGACATAAAATATGGATCACAGGTCAAAATTTCAAGGTGTTACAAACGGAATGATAAGATTATTCTATGAAAATATAAAACTGGCAAACAAGAAATATTACTTAACCTAAATAATCCCATGACAGCCGGTTGTAACTACCGGTTTGACCCGATGGATTCCTTCATCGGCAAGGGCTGCCGTCTCAGTGTACAACACACTGCTACCACAACAACAACTAAACATAAACACAACGTTTAACATAATATTTTCTTACTTGTTTATACAGCCACTCCCGATGTATCACTTTACCAATACGATGAAACTTCCGGCTACTACTATGATCCCACTACTGGTCTGTACTATGATGCTCATTCTCAATACTATTATAATAATGAAACTGGCGCATATCTCTACTGGGATCAACGTAAAAGTACATATATACTGGCCACACCAGCGGCTGTTGCGGCAACCGTACAGGCAGCTGTGAAACAGGAGTCGGAGGCGTCTTCCGCCAATGCCACAGAAGAAACAGATTCTGCTAAAAAAGACAAAAAGGAAGGTGGTGGCCATAAGCACGATAAGGTTAAAGTGGCTAAAAAGATTGTTAAGGATATGGAAAAATGGGCTAAACAATTAAACCAAAAGAAGGATTATGTACCAATTGCACCGCCACAACAAGCACAAAATTCTGTCGATGGTGCAAGGCCGTCTACAAGTTCTGCTGGTGTGGGAGGAGGTGGAGGCAGTGGGTATGCGGATGTTGGATTTTCAATATTAGAAAAGAAAGCCGCCAACAAGTTGTCACCCAATTTCATGTCTCCCCTAACGTTGGGCTCATCTAATAAACTTATTCCCGCTTATGGCTCCGATTCTGATGATGATGTTCCCCCGCCCAGCAAAGGAAACGCTATGGAAGCCAGCGAGAAGGACTATGTTGATTATCAAAAACTTACATGTTTGCTATGTAAACGAGCATTTCAGTCGTTGGAAATTCTACAGAAACATTTAAAAATGTCAAATTTACACAAAGAGAATTTAGCCAAAATGAATGCATCCACAGGAGTTGCTTCAATGCAATCAGAAAGCGAAAAGGAATCATCACTTGCAGCAGCGTTGTCGTAAGTTGTTTAATGCCAGCATGCAGTGTGGCTCATATTAAATTTCTCAAAATTTTTCTTTATTGCAGTTATCGCGATCGAGCCAAAGAAAGAAGAGAAAAGTACGGAGAATATGATCCACCGCCTTCAAATCCCAGCAGGGAACGTTTTGAAAAAGAAATAAAGAATCTAACGTCTCGTGCCACAGAAGCTCCTGTTATGCCAATAGGTTCAAATAATGTGGGCAATCGACTGTTACAGAAAATGGGTTGGTCCGAAGGCCAAGGTTTGGGTCGCAAAAACCAAGGACGTACCAATATTATAGAGGTATAAGATTCTGCTCAATTGATTTCCATACGTAAAGATCTGTATGTTTTCTTTTATCTTAATCCACTATAGGCAAATAGTCGAAATTCAACAGCGGGTTTGGGTACTCACTCAAGTGCCGGCATAGGTCCCGGTGATGATTACAAGACATACATTAAGAAAATGATGAAATCACGATATGAATCCGTGTAGAGCCGCACAACCTGCCGTCATGCAGCTTAGTTCTAAATGGCTACACCATGTTATGAGGTGTAACCTTATATAAATATTCACTTTTATGTTGTGTTTATTTTGAAGTTTTAATTTTCATTATAAGCTAATATTTACACGTAGTTGTTCGTTATTATTAGTTCAATCACAAATTGTATTTCTTCCCGAACAAACTTGAAACAAATTTTGTTTAAAATTAAAAAAAAAAAATTAAATTATTGCAATTAAATCATGGAGTACACCGTATTGAGTAATAAGTTAATGTGTACCGTGTAGATAAATAAAAACATTTTTAAAACTAAATCAATTTTTTGCAAATTTTTAAATAGGAAGTCGCTAGCGGAAGTGCACATAAGAGCAAAGAAACGTTTTGAAAGTTTGGCATTTCAAAAGCAGCATTTGTCACTAGGTTTTATAAAAACAGACAATTTCAGCCGTTAATATGTGTTCACGGAAAATCAATCGTTTCGTTTATTAAGACTAAAGTCGTTCCTTATCTGCTGTAAATCATTTTATTTGGAACGTTATCATCTCTACCTCTAAGAGAAGTAGCTTTGCGTCTACCGAACGAAGCCACACGACGTTGCTAATATCACACGTGTAGTTCCGTTCGTTTTACCTATGTCGTTTTTTCTATCCAGTGCAATTCAGATATTTTGGATAGAAATTTGGAGCAATCTTGGACTGATAATAACAGCCGAATAATCTTTATTTGCACTGTATAGTACTAAAATAAATTATTGCAAATGCAAATTCTGCCCATGAACATTGCACTAAGGAACTGGAGCAAACTTCTCACATATCAATAAGTGCAGTCCGATTCAAGTTTTAAGCTCAATGATAAGGGGCCTCCTTTTTATAGCCAAGTCCGAACGGCGTGCCCCAGTGCAACATCCCTTTGGAGAGAAGTTTTACATGGCATAGTACCTCACAAATGTTGCCAGCATTAGGAGGGAAAAAACCACCGCTTAAAAATTTTTTTCCTGATGGTCTCGCCAGGATTCGAACCCACATGCTAAACTCTGCGAAACGATGGCCTCCGAAATAAATTATTGGTTTGCCTTTTTCGGGTCTTTTCCAGGATTTGGCAGAGTGTAAATATCTGGTCTATGGTGGATTTAGAGCCACACTGAAAGGGCCAAATTATTTCGTCGACTTTAGACTTTAATCTTTTTTTCACAGTTCCCTCGATAGTATCTTGTATGCGATGATTAGGAGACCTATTCCTCTGCAGTTGGTCTCGCGCGAATGGCTGTTAACAGGCGGCCAGGTTTGACGGTATTAAGATGTCAGATTTTTGTTTACATTCTCTTTGTTGTCATCTTCTTTCTCGCATATTCTCTGCGCATGTACGCACACACGTACACAAAATCGTATGTTTTGGCAAACCGTCGATCAGCTTGATGGCAAAGTGGCGGAATGCACCATATGATTTGTGGTTGTTGTACAAATGAGACCACCTATAATTGTTTCGCCATGCATGTAAGCTAGGATTCACTAATAGAAGGTTAGGTCTTCATTAACATCATTAAGGATGTCGAATCTGATGATTGAAAATGTCATGAAATAGGAGAAAACGTAAACAAAGTTTGACTGCAAAAAGAGAACAAATTGACAAATATCAAATATCAACAAAACAATGACAATAAGTCATTTTAATTCTAAATAAATATTTCTCGGAGTATATAAATGTGATTTTATTGAAATCATAAGCAATTTTGTCATTCCAGAACGTTTAATCATTGAATAAATGTGTTGCGTCGTTCCTCTTTTAGTTTTGTCATTCAAATTGAATGATGACACCATATGTTTTAATAAACGGCGATAGTAAGCGGCGGTAAGATTAGACGCTTAACTAATCGGGGATAATATTTATCTCGATACAACTAAAATCCCGTTTATACTGCTCATTAAATCCGGATTCAATGCTCTTGTCAGCTGATTTTATAAAAGGGAAAATAGATGATGGAGCCATTAAACCCGGATTTAAAGGGCTATGTACACGGAAGAACAAAATATATGTATATATGTCATTTCCAATGCTAATTTCAATAAAAAAAAATGTTAATAATATCGTTTAAAATGTGTTCAATAAAAGATTTACCCAATTTTAAACACTGCAAAACAAACAGCAAACAAATTCAAATCGTAAGTTTTGCACACTGAACGTTTAATAGTTATTTATCTTTGTCCGGCAGATGCTTTAGTGTGAACGAACCATAGTCAGACGTTTGGGGCAATCACTGAAATTGGCAGCCGGTCTATCAATTCGTGTGAATAATTAGAAGCTTAAAACCAAAACAGAAGCAAAAAAAAAATTGTCTGACCGAGTTGTGAGTTAAGCAGCTTTTAAAATATTTATACATATAAAGAAATAAGTTTTTATTATTGGTCTGGTGGCCAGGATAATACCAACAATATTTTTTCGTAAAAAGTGATTAATTTAAAATCATATACCCTCCGAAGGAATAAATAGAAATATAAACCTTCAGCAAAAAAGACTGCAGAATGGATCGTAAGTTGTCGCCATGTTTTCAGTTGGTATAAAATTTTAATCAAGGAACGCAAATTTTGTACGCAAACTAGTTTTCAAATATTTTTCCTTTTATATTTCGTGTAATTTTATGAGTTTGCTGCCCTTCTTAAGCTCTGCTCCATAAAAATTGGTGCATAGTTCGGTACATATATTTTGTTGTTGCGTGGTTCTTTTTGTTGTAGCCTCATGTCTACATGTGATGAGGAAATTTTCGTCAAATTCGATAGTTAAGCAAACTTGTTCCGGTCCATAGGGCCGATCTCCGCGGGAACATGACCATTGGTTAATTAAAGGCGCCAATAATTCGCCTTTTTGTTGTTGTTGTCGCAATCACATTTGTATGTAGAGGTGGCGATCCTCGTTGTTGTTGTTTTGGCCACATTTTCATGTGAAGGTGAGCAAGATTGTTCCATTCCAAAGAGTAACGATCGCCGCAGGAACATGGTAGCTATTGGTTGCACAGTGTTTGTGCAAGAGCCGGTGCCGCCCGATCTATCGCTGAGACTCTCCCCTCGATACCGCTGATTGTCCCCAACTGCCGTTGCAGCTACTCCGTATGGAGCAATTCACTATCCGCAACCAGTGGACGCGTCAGGTAGCTCGCAGCTATGCTTCTCGTGACAGTAGTGAACACCACTCAGATCAGACCTCAATGATCCGATCTGTGTGGTGCTCACAGCTATCCCGAGCGATCCTCGTCAAACTCCAAAAGTGAGCAAGCTCGTTCCGGTCCATAGGACCGATCACCGTGGGAACGTTATAGCCATTGGTTATTTTAAGGTGCCTTATCATATTGAGTATCATAGGCAGTCGGTATTTAAGCAAGTGCCTGTGCCGGTCGGCCACTCAGACTCACTCGATACCGCTGATAGTCCGCGATTGCAGTTGAGGTTACTCCGTACATTGATAATACCACCATTCACAACCTGTCGACGCACCCGGTAGCTCTCAGCTGAGCTTCTCGTAATGTCGGTAAATACTACATAAATCGGAGCTGAGAGTTCCAACCCGTGTGGTTCTCACAGTCATCGTAGCAGTTTGTTGTGTTCCATCTTTCGTCTGCTTGATTCTGTTGTTTTACCAGATCCAGGAACTCTGCGACTAAGATGGGGAGCTTCCACAGGGATCTGGATCTGAGTTGTGTGGGTCTGTCTGGGCAGTTAAACAGGTGACGTGTGTCGTGTGGTCCCTGGTCACAACCGGGACATACATCCTGCACGTCGGCATTAATCCTTGCTCTGTAGGAGCTGAGGCGGCTGTATCTGCCGGATCGTAGTTGAACCATAGTTTTTTTGTCCCCTCGGTAATCATGGTTTGGTCGACTGGCCAATCAATTACAAACGGGTGTGAGTTCCTGGCAAGTCTTTTATTACTGGTGAACATCCTAACGTCAGGGATAAGAAGACGAATATTCCTGGTACACATACGCCATGAAAGTAGAACAATACAACGTTATCCACATTCCGAAGATGTTCAAGAGAAGCAATAGAGTTGGATACTCTACTGTTTCCAATCAACACTATGGTTCTCCGTTGAACCCGGTCAAGTGGCTCCAAGGATGATTTTGGAGCTCCTGCCCATATATGAGAGTTATATTCCATCCTCGGCCTGATGTAGGTAGTATAGATATTGAGAACATCAGAAGAGGTGAAATATTTCTTCCACCGCTTAAGAAAGCCCCGGTAGCCGAGTTGGTAGCATGCTTGGATAACCAGTGCAGGAGTCGTGGTTTCGACTCCCGCCAGAAGCCTTGGTCTGTCGCTACTGTGGTATCACAATGGACAATCCCATGGCAGCCGGTTGTACGTACCGGATTGACCCGATGGAGTTCTTCATCGGCAAGGGCTGCCGCCTCAGTGTATAACACACTGCTACAACAACAACAACAATGGACTTAAAATTGTCTAAGTGAGCCTGTAAAGGACTGCCACTCTTACCTAACCTAACCTAAGAAAGCCCAAACACTTAATTGAACGAAGTTATTACCGACTCCAAAAGCGACAAGCTTCGATAAAAGTGCACCGTGCCAGACCCTATCAAATGGCTTGGAGATATCCAGAGCCACGATCTAACTCTCACCAAACTGGTGGATAGAGGGACTCCATCGTTCCGAAAAAAATGCCATTAGGTCTCCCGTAGAGCGATTTCTGCGGAGCCCATACTTTTTATCGCTAAGAAGGCCATTGAACTCTAAGTATCTGACAAGATGATGGTTAAACATACTCTCCATAACCTTGGAGAGTGCGGTTCATATCGCAATTGACCGGTAATTCGCAGGGTTGTTCGCCCACCTTTTTTTGGGGATGGGCTAAAAGTGCGATCTCTGAGAAAGCTCGATATAAATCGAACGAAGTTATTACCGACTCCAAAAGCGAAAAGCTTTTATAAAAGTGGACCGTGCCAGACCCCATTTAATGCCTTGGAGGTATCCGGAGCCACGACTTAACTCTCACCAAACTGGGGGATAGAGCGACTCCATCTTTTTGACAAAAATGCCATTAGGTCTCCCGTAGAGCGATTTCTGCGGAACCCATACTGTTTATCGCTAAGAAGGCCATTGAACTCTAAGTATCGGACAAGATGATGGTTAAACATACTCTCCATAACCTTGGAGAGTGCGGATCATATCGCAATTGGCCGGTAATTCACAGGGTTGTTCGCCCCACCTTTTTTGAGGATGGGCTGAACGTGCGATCTCTGAGAAAGCTCGATATAAATCGAACGAAGTTATTACCGACTCCAAAAGCGACAAGCCTTGATAAAAGTGCATAATGCCAGACCCTATCAAATGCTTGAAGATATCCTGAGCCACGACCTGACTCTCACCAAACTCATGGATAGAGCGACTCCATCGTTCCGACAATAATGCCATTAGGTCTCCCGTAGAGCGATTTCTACACTTACAAATGACAAGTGTTGATATACCGTCCGGGTCAGGAGATTTATTAACGTCGAGATCCGCAAGGGACCTTTTTACTCCACGTGTTCGAAAGAATATCTGAGACATCGAACTAGGTACACCATCAATCTCGGGGAGCTGTTGATTGCTAAACGACAAGGAAGAATTTCCTGCAAACATTTGATCCAGTAGATTAGCCTATCAACTGGGTCTGCTTCCGGATGTGCAACTCTAGTTTGCCGGAGGAGTTCAATTTCTTCAGGTGGAATTGGTGGCGGTCGTTCTCTAAAGACTACATTCACTCGGTAGCTATTTACCGCATCTGCTACCGTGTCTGTATGAATGTTGTCTAGTCCCTTTTGATATGCCACTTGATCTAGAGGTTGTCACTTGTAGCGCTGAACCAAGTGAGATGGGAAGGTGTTTTCACATTTTAAAAGAAAATATTTTATTACATTTACAGAACGTTTTCGGAATACTGGAAATAACAACGGTGGCGGAGGACGCGGCTCATATCGCCGCTATAGCCGTTCTCGTTCAAGATCAAGGTAATGTTTTAGAAAGGTCAGATGGTTTGTATTATAACTAAATTTTGTATACGTTTTCAGAGAACGCGGTCGTGAACAAATGCATTACAACAACCGAAGAAATTCTCGCTCGCGATCACGTGATCGTGGGGACTATAGATATAACATGGAGAATGATTTATATCGTGATATAATCAATCAGGATTACCAAGACTATGTGTGTGGAGATAATTCGCGAGGAAATAATAAATATATGTCTCGTGGCTATGACGATGACTATGGAAATGATCGTAGTGATAATTATTACAACCGCAATCGTGAATATGACAATCGAGATCGAAGGTGAGTTCAAAAGAAATGTTAGCGGAGTAAGTATAAAATGTATTTTTTACAGAAATCGTGATGGCGATCGTAATAGGCAACGGGATGCAAAAAGTTACGGAGGAAATAGAGGTGGTGGTAATGATGGTGGCAATAGTCGCTATAACAACCAACAGAGGCGAAATAATTCCGCTGACCAAGATGATAATGATGACATTGACGATACCTTGAGCTCCAATTATAATCAAACACCATCAAATACGATTATTGTTTTTGGACTGCATTCGCGCATTACTAAGGCAGATGTATGTAGCTTAAAGTCTCCCTTTATTCATATTCAAATTGCATTGGAATTATTTGGTTTTTAGATTATGAGCTGTTTGATACAAGCTGATATGGTTCCGGCATCTATTCGTCTTATACGCGATCGCACAACAGGTAGGTTTCGTAAAATCAAACTATACAGTCACTTTAAAATATCCTTTAAAACTAAGTTATAGAAAGCGTAAGTATGTATGAAAATCCATTCAAAAGGATGAACGTATACACAATTCTGCAACTCTCAAAAAAAAAAAAACATTCTCTACCTACCTACTATTTCCACTACATACATACAAAAATTGTTGATTTTTTTACAAAAACATTTTGTATTTGCTTCTTATTCAAATTATTTAGGTGTATCACGAGGTTTTGCATTCGTCGAGTTTAAAACGACTCAAGAAGCTGCACGATGGATGGAATATACTCAGGTATCAACAACACAATTAAAAGAGTTATGAATTAAATGAAAATGTATAACAAGCATAACAATATGGTGTTAATGCTGACACTTGTGATAATGATGTTGCTGATGATGAGAGGACGGCCATAAGTTGACAAAAGACAAAAAGCATAGTTGGTAAAAAATAATACTTCCTCCCGAGGAGTATAGAATATAGTTAGCGTAGACGAAGAATGAAAAACATTCAAATATTCCTTTATTAACAATTCGACAATAGGGGTTTGCGAGTATATTTTATAACTTTTGTCTTCTTGATTTAGCTCGAGGTCATCGAACAATTTACAAAAACAGGTGTTGGTGTTTTATTTAATTGTTTTATTTGTAATTTTTATACCCTCCACCATAGGATGGGGGGTATACTAATTTCGTCATTCTGTTTGTAACTACTCGAAATATTCGTCTGAGACCCCATAAAGTATATATATTCTTGATCGTCGTGACATTTTATGTCGATCTAGCCATGTCCGTCCGTCTGTCTGTCGAAAGCACGCTAACTTCCGAAGGAGTAAAGCTAGCCGCTTGAAATTACTTCTTATTAGTGTAGGTCGGTAGGTATTGTAAATGGGCCATATCGGTCTATGTTTTGATATAGCTGCCGTATAAACCGATCTTGGGTCTTGACTTCTTGAGCCTCTAGAGTGCGCAATTCCTATCCGATTGGAATAAAATTTTGCACAACGTGTTTTGTTATGATATCCAACAACTGTGCCAAGTATGGTTTATATCGGTACATAACCTGGTATAGCTGTCATATAAACCGATCTTGGGTCTTGACTTCTTGAGCCTCTAGAGGGCGCAATTCTTATCCGATTTGAATGAATTTTGGCACGACGTGTTTTGTTATGATATCCAACAACTGTGCCAAGTATGGTTCAAGTCGGTCCATAACCTGATATAGCTGCCATATAAACCGATCTTGGGTCTTGAATTCTTGAGCCTCTAAAGGGCGTAACTCCTATCCGATTTGAATGAATTTTGACACGACGTGTTTTGTTATGGTATCTAACAAATGTGCCAAGTATGGTTCAAATCGGTTCATAACCTGATAAAGCTGTCACATAAACCGATCTGGGATCTTGACTTCTTGAGCCTGTAGAGGTCGCAATTATTATCCGATTTGCCTGAAATTTTGTACGACGGATTCTCTCATGACTATCAACATACGTGTTTATTATGGTCTGAATCGGTCTATAGCCCGATACAGCTCCCATATAAATCGATCTCTCTATTTTTCTTCTTGAGCCCCCAAAGGGCGCAATTCTTATTCGAATTGGCTGACATTTTACACAGGTCTCCAGCATATAATTTAATTGTGGTCCAAACCGGACCATTTCTTGATATCGCTCTAATAGCAGAGCAAATCTTTTCTTATATCCTGTTTTGCCCAAGAAGAGATGCTGGGAAAAGAACTCGACAAATGCGACCCATGTTGGAGGGTATACAAGATTCGGCCCGGCCGAACTTAGCACGCTTTTACTTGTTACTAATATTTCGACCACCGCCGGTGATCTTCATCAGGGGTTGTTAAATTTATTGTTCAAACCCTGATGAAGATCACCGGCGGTGCTCGAAATATTGGTAAAAATTACAAATAAAACAAATAAAACACCAACACCTGTTTTTGTGAATTGTTCGATGACCTCGAGCCAAATCAAGAAGACAAAAGTTATAAAATTAATTTTATTTATTTTTTAGAAGAAATTTCATCAAAAGTTTTTCCATAGAAAACATTTCATTGAAATTTTGTCTTTACAAGGGCTGCTATATAAGTTTTTGCCTCGGCAACACTAAGTGCAGCTACGTGCATTCTGACTTTTGGTTTGGAAAATTTAACATTTTCTAGCATAATGGTACTAAGAACGTTTTGACGTACGACCATCATTTGTGTTGTTAACAGTGAAAACATTAATTTGACAAAAAAAAAAACAAGTAAAAAGGCATTAAGTTCGGCCGGGCCGAACTTTGGATACCCACCCCCTCGAGTATATATGAAAACCCCCTTTCGTTACAATCCGGTGAATGTTGGAAAACTTATGCACCAAAATTCGTCACGGGCATTGAGTGGTCTAAAAAATATAAGGCACTCTCCAATTTTGTGGAACAAAATATTGGTCTTTTTGGCAGCTATATCCAAATAAAAACCGATCGAATAATAAATGCGCTTTTTATAAGGGTAAGACTTTAAATCGAGAGTTGTTTCTATATGACACCTATAAACAAATCTGGATCGATGTGGACCAAATAAAACAAAGATATAATAATCATCCTATTTTAGTATAACTCCACTACTTTATTCGTAGTTATATCTTAATAGGGGCTGGTCTCGATCATATTTTATTCAGGTCCCGAGAACTCATATAGAAGTAATATTTTCAGACAATAAATCTGCTTTTTATGGGATTAAGATCCTAAATTGGTAGATTGGTCTATATGACAGCTATACCTTATTGTCTGATTTGACCCATATTTGTCGGGGGGCTTAAAACAACTCACTATATAAAATTTCAGCGAAATCGGAAAAAAATAAAGCTTTTATGGGGTTCAGACACTTTATCGACAGATCGGTCTACATGCTATATCTTAATATAAGTCGACCTGAAACATATTAAGGTCGGAAATCGAAGGGCTCAAAACAACTCACAGTTTCAAATTTTAGCGAAATCGGATAATAAATAAAGCTTTTATGGGCTACGGACCCTTTATCGACAGATGGTTCTATATCAACAGATTGGCTATATATTTAAATATAGTTCGATCCCAACCATATTTAGGTCGGATATCGAAAGGATTAAAAAAAAATGGCTGTTTTAAATTTCAGCGAAATCGGGCAATAAATAAAGCTTTTGTGGGCTTCAGACCCTTTATCGGGAGATCTTCTATATGGCAGCTATATCTAAAAATGGTCAGATCTGAACCATATTTGGGTCCGATGTTGGGAGGCCTAGTTCTACTTAATCACTGTTTCAAATTTCAGCGAAATTAGATAAAACATAAAGATTTTATGGGCTTCAGACACTTTATTGGGAGATCGGTTTATATGGCAGCTATATCTAAATATAGTTCGATCTGAACCATATTTAGGTCGGATGTCGGGAAGCTTATGATAAGTCACTGTTTTCAGCGAAATCGGGTAATAAATTAAGCTTTCATGGGCTTTAGACCTTTAATCGGGAGATCGGTCTATAGGGCAGCTATATCTAAATGTAGTCCGATCTGATCCATTTTTGGGTCAGATGTCGGGAGGCTTAAAACTAATCACTGTTTCATCAAAATCAGATAAAAAATAAAGCATTTATGGACATTAGACTCTTTTTGCCCAGATCGGTCTATATAGCAGCTATATCCAAATATGGTCCGATTTGGCCCGTTCAAGAACGTAACCAGCGTGCATCAAAAAGACGTATCTGTGCCAAATTTCAGCTCAATATCTCAATTTTTGAAGGTTGTACAGTGATTACAACAAACGAACGGACAGACACACGGACATCGTTAAGTTGTCTTAGAATTTTACGACGATACTTTGTAGGATCGGAAATTGATATTTCGATGTGATGCAAACGAATTGACTAAATGAATATGCCCCCTACTCTACGGTAGTGGGTATAAAAATGGACTTAACTCGTGCACTTTTTTGTGCGAGCATTTTTCACAACTTTCAATGTGGATTATCACGACAAGAGCGCATTGATGAACTTAAATATTTGTATGGCGATGAAGCACTATCCTATAGCACTGTGAAAAACCGGTGTAATCAATTCAGTCGTGTCCGATGCTCGATCAAATCTTGTACCAGAGTATATTGATGCCGTGCGTGAACTTATAAGGCAAGATCGTCATGTGACATACCGTGAGATAGATGTAGCATTAGGCAATTTTTCTACCAGCATACATTTTACGATATTTCATGTACTCCTTGCCGTAAGAAAAGTGTGTTCTCCTTGGATTCCGCTCAATTTTACAATCGCTCAAAAAAAGGCTCGTGTCGATTAGTGCGAAGAAATGTTGAAAAGATACGAAAGCGGTGCTTCAAAATACGTTTGTAAGATCGTCACAGTTGGCGAATCGTGGATCTTTGCGTATGAGCATGAAACAGATTAACAATAGACCGTGAGGGTCGAGCGAAATACAACGAAAGTTGTTCCTCGAAAAAGCACCTCGAAGCAAATGGTTGCTTGTTTCTTCGGAAAAACTAGTCATGTGGCAAATGTTCCGCTTGAGCAATATAGGACGGTCAATTCTTAGTTAGAAAAAAAATTTGATTTCCTGAAGACTTGGGAGAATTCGAAAAACGAACAAGAGAAGACGAATCATTGTTCACCATGACAATGCGAGCTCTCACACATCGTCTCCAACCAGCGCCTTTTTGACGCTCCAAAACGTCGAGTTGATGAGTCATCCGCCGTACAGAATTGACTGGGCAACTAATGACTTCTTTTAATTCCCACACATGAAGATAAAAATGCATGGTTAATGATTTTGGTCGCCAGAAAATGCTGTAGAAGCGTTCAATAACCCTGAGTCTCTGGAAGCCCAAATTGCTGTCCTATTGAGCTAGAAAATCCCAACAATCGTGTTAAGTACCGTACGAATCGTTCTATAACCTGATATAGAAGCCACTAGAAGTCGCAGTTGTTATCCGAAATGGGTTAAAATTTTGCACGGAATGCTTTGCAATCGACCCATAACCTGATATAGCTCCCATATTAACCGATCGACCGATTTGACTTTTTAAACCCCTAGAAGCCGCAGTTATTCGATTGAGCTGGAATTTTGCAGTGTTCTTTAACGACTTCCAACAATCGTGCTATGTATGATCCGAATCGGGCTATAACTTGATATAGGTCCCATATAAACCGATGTCCCGAGTTGACATCTTAAGCCCTTAGGAGTTTATTGGACTGAAATTTTGCACGTAGTCTTCTGTAACGCCTCCCAACAATCGTGTTAAGTACGGTCCGAATCTTTCTATAACCTGATAATGCTCGCATATAAACCGATCTTACGATTTGACTCCTTGAACCGTTAGAAGCCGCGTTGTGTAGGATTGTGTAACGATTTCCAACAATCGGACCAAATATGGGCCGAACCGGTCTATAACCTGATATAGGTCCCATATAAACCGATGTCCCGATTTGACTTCTTGAGCCCTTAGGAGTTTATTGGACTGAAATTTTGCACGTAGTCTTCTGTAACGCCTCCCAACAATCGTGTTAAGTACGGTCCGAATCTTTCTATAACCTGATAATGCTCGCATATAAACCGATCTTCCAATTTGACTCCTTGAACCGTTAGAAGCCGCGTTGTGTACGGTTGTGTAACGACTTCCAACAATCGGACCAAATATGGCCCGAATCGGTCTATAACCTGATATAGGTTCCGTATAAACCAAACTTCCGATTTGACATCTTAAGCTTCTAGAAGCCGCAATTGTTATTCAATTGGGCTAAAATTTGGCACATAGTGTTATGGCTTCCAACAATTATGCTAAATGTGGTCTAAATCGGTTTATAATACGTAAAAAACATGTGAATTTTTTTTGGCAGAATTTATGTTGGTGTGCGTTTTTGCTTGTTAATTATAAAAATTTGCATTTTCATATTAGGCCAGAAATTTATACAGCAGACCTCGCAAAACAAATTTCATTGGTATATTGTCCTAAAAAAAATGTCATTGAAATTTTGTCTTTAGATAAATTTTCATTGAAATTTGTGAGGTAGACGTTAGTTAAAGGACAGCCTCATATTTGCAATTGACAATTTCGAGTTAAGACCAGACGAAATTCATCATCAAGGGAAATGTGAAAACTTTTCGTATCATATGTAACACCCATGTTATAGAGGGCGCTATAATCATCAAGTCATTTTATAGAAGACTGAGGAATATACATAACACAAACAAATTGAAGAGCCAGCCGCCCACCAATAAAGGTCCAAAAAATAATTTAAAGCAATTTAGACGTTGAAGTGATTTCCATCATACCGGTGACTTGTGAAGTCTGTGGCACATTGACTGTCGAATAAAGTTGATCTAACGTATATATTTTTTCGTTTCCTTTTTTCCCTATTCTAGGGTATCATTCAAGTGGACGACACATGCAGGGCCAACTTGCAATATAGTCATCTAAAGGATTGGCATTGCGGCAAGGTAATTGAATGCTTCACCTACTTAGCAGGTAGTGATTGCAACTAATATGTGGAACTCCATTTCAGTGTGGTCTCTTAAATTTCAAACGTCATAGCAAGTGTGTTAAATGTCATGTCTCACGTGAGGAAGGCGAAGATACTGGGTTTGTGGCGAATGAGAGCGGTAAAGGTGGCAATGGCAATAGCTCAGGCCGTGGCGAATGGTATTGTGGCAAGGTACTATAGTAATCTTCTTCTTCTATTATATAAAAATTAAATTGTTGCGCTTTGTTTGTCTGTTTATTTGTTTGTTTGTCTGTTCCTTATATACTTTAAAACGGCTGAACCGATTTTCATGAATTGTTCACAGATGGTAGATTTTGAGTCCCCGGTGAATGAAGGGTACTACATTTCTTGATATCAGAAGGGTGGGCGGACCCTCCCCTTACCCCAATTTTCAAAAACGCCAGATCTCTGAGATGGGAGCACCGATTTAAGCGAAATTTTGTATTCCACCTCATGGTACCTCAAAAACTCGAAATTAGTATACCATTTTGGGGACAAATAACCTGGCGGGACGCCCCATCCCAAAACCCACCCGAACGTATAAGTTTACCGATTGGGACAATATGGGTATCAAATGAAATGTATTTAAGAGTAGAGTACGAACTTGGTATACAAATCTAATTATTGGGGGGTCCACCACCCCCCAAAAAAAACCCCAAACAGGACTCTTTCACCGCTTTGGGCAATATCGGTATCAAATGAAAGGTATTCAAAAGTAGGGTACAAATCTGACATAAAAATGTATTCCTTGGTGTCTGAGGGGCCTTCCCCCTCAAAACCCCCCGCAGGATATATTTACCAAATGGGACAATATGGATTTCAAGTGGAAAGTATTTAGAAGAAGAGTAAGAATCTGTTATAAACATGTATTCCTTGGTGTTTGCGGCGCCTCCCCATCTCCCAAAACACCACAACAACAACAACAACCGATTGGGACAATATGGGTATCAAATGAAAGGTGCAGGTGTTATAAGAATTTGGTCCATGGTGTCTACGGGGCCTCCCCAACCTTAAAAACCCCAAAACGGGCATGAATGTCCAACGTCACAAATTGGGTATCAAATGAAAGGTCTTTGGGAGTTGACTTCAAATTGGTATACACATTTGGCAGAGTCCGCGACCGGCCCACCCAATAAATACCCTTAAATAGAACGTGTAGTTCGATCGAGAAAATATGGGAACTTAAAGAAAGGTCTATGACAGTACAGTTCGAATCTAATATTTATATAAGGTACTCAAATAAATTATCTTTTGGATCTTAGCGTCAGGAGGACCGACCCTCTCCTCCCAATAAAAACAACACCAAACTGTCATGTAGGATGACCGAGAATATATTGTACTCAAATAAAAGCATGTGTCAAAGGGCACTCCCCTTCCCCCTATACTAAGCAAAAAACAAGGATTTAAAATTAAAATATGAAGGCCGATCAGGATAGAATAGGACAGCAATAAAAGGACTTTGGTAGTACCTACGGCTCTTTAAAAATGTAGTATCCCTAGTGGTAGCTTTGAAATATGATTTTGAATGTAGATAACCAATACAAAAAAAATTATTTCTGTGGATCTGAATGAGACTTGAATAACTTGATAGCCGCCTTCAAAATGTTTCATATTAGAGGGGTCAAACAAAATCGTGATCTAGCACGTTGCTGATATTTTTTCAGGTTTCGCCCCCTAAACTCCCTTCAAACCGGCCATGTTCGCCAATAATAAGTATTTTGAGGACAAGTATTTAAATTCGTCTCACCCCATAAACTCCCCCTAAGTTAATGGGGCGCTATAGAGCGCGATACCCCACCCGACATCCCCCTCAAACTGGACATATTGGCAATTGGGGCTCAAATAGAAGAAATTTGAGAGTATACCATGCCCTATTCCCCAACCTACATCCCCCTCAAACTGGACATATTTGTTGATTATGGCAAAAAGGGCTCCAATCTGAGATCTGTTTAATGGCCAAGTGTTTCAGTGACGTCTCACCTCATAAACTCCTCTTAAACCACACATTTATACCGACTATAGCAAAATGTAGCTCAAATGGGGTTTTTGGGTGTAGAGTGTGAATCTGATATCCACTTTCGGACAAAGGGTTTGGCAACTCCAATCCACCACCAAAACCAAAAGAATGCTGTATATCTAATCTAACCCTATTTTTAAAAAAGCCAGATCTCGGAGATTGGTGGGGCGATTTAAGCGAAATTAGGTGTTTTTTATAATAACTTAAAAATAGGGGCTGCACCACCCCCAAGGCCCGCCAAATGGAAATATAAATCACTAATGACAATATGGGTCTCAAATGAAAGATATTTGAAACTAGAGCACGAATCTGATATGTGGGCGCCCACCTCACCCTCAAAAATACCCCCATATCGAATATATTTTCCGAACATAGCAATATAAGGCTCAAATGAAAGGTATTTGGGAATAGATCACTAAAATGATATTCTCATTGGGGCGAAATATCTGAAAGACCAGCACCCAAAAACAGAACATATTTCCTGACTGTGCCATAATAGGGCTCAGATAAAAAAAAGAGACTAAAAGAAGGCGCAGCGGAGCTGTCCCTGTCGTCCTGCTAGTAAATTCATATATGATATAGACTTCTCCATTGAAATAATTTTTATAATCTTTATTTCTTTCAGTGCATTTTCTTGAATTTTGGACGCCGCGACACTTGCTACAAATGTTTTGCTTCCCGCGAAGAAAGTGCATTAGTCAAAGGCAGCGATGAAATCAGCAACATTCTAACCAAAAGTATACATATTCACAAAATTTATCTCCTATTCTTAAGCATAGTTTTCAAAATTTATTGTGTCTTTTTGAAAGAGCAACTAACAAATTTGCTAATCTCACAAAGATAAGAGAAATACATAAAGAAAATTTTGCCCTAATGCTCTGTGCATTAGCTAATTGTGTATTGAAAAGTGTTAATTCAAACGATTTTACCCCTCACTTCAATGCAGAAATTATGCTACGCAACTTGGATGTGCTGAGCAACGAAGAAGCTGTTTTAACAGCTATCACCAAGCATGCGCCGGATCTTGCGAAAAAGATAACTAAAGTCCTTATATCTAGAGATGCCTTAACACAAACTTCGAGGGGCATTTGCTATTTGAATTTTGATACCCTTGTTGATTCAATGGAAATGCACAACTTGTTAAGTACTCTGGAGCCTCCTCTTACTATAGACGATAAAGAAGGTACAACAATATATGAAATGAAAAAAAAATCGTACTCTTACAAGCAGATATGCCTATATTATTTTTATTGCCTTTTTAGTACTTGTAACCTATTGTGTGGATAATGAAAATCGTCAAATTGCCCTCAAGAAAAAAAGCGAAGGATCGTCGGGCTCCAATGGTTCAACGAAACATCAATCTGCTGTGATTGGACCCATGACAGCCGAAGAGATAGCTGCGACTTCTGCCAATTCAACAGAACAATATACATTAGATGATGTTCCTCGTTTAGCTGAATACAGTGCTTCGTTATATGCGACAACGCCTGCAGAACATGCTCATTATTTAAAATACTATACTGATTATTACATAGCGGAGATAAGTAATGGCTCTCACTCCAATCTACCAGCAGATAATCAAGCCAATTCTGGTGCAGCTGTAGCCTTGTCGGCTATTAAACGAAAGCAGGCTATGATGAACAAGACTGAAGCGATTGGCACAGCTGCATCCTCTCGCATTGCGGGCACTAATGTATCAGCTGCAGCAGGTTCAAGACCAGCAGTGGTTACTCCGAAAGGCAACGATGGCAAAGTATACCGTAAGTAATGCTAAAACTAAAAAAAGATTTTTTTTATCTTAACCCATTAATGCATAAAGCTCCCTAGCAAAGTTAATCCCATTTTTTAGTTTCGAACTTTGGCCGCAACCATCCTCGTTCAGCATGCCGAGCTCTCTCAGCCTAAGCGCGACCCTGTCAGCGCTGTTCCAAATAAAGGCCCCAATGGGCTGCATATCCAGCATCGCCTCCAGGCCTGCCTGCGATGCGGTTCTCAGTGCCTCTGTAATCCTGACGTAGGTCAGTCTCTGGACCTTCTCGAACTCCTTCACACGCGTCCTCTTCCCTACGGAGTCCCACCTTACCAGCTCTCCATTGGCCAGTATTGGTTTCACGATGGCCGTATACATCCAATAAATCATCTTGGAAGTCACCCCCATCTTTTTATATAAAAGTGGAAAGTTAATGTCCAGAAAGCGTCCTTTATAAAGGACGATATACAGAGAGTGCGCTTTATATAGGCGAATCTGCTTCAGTATTTTTCATAATTTGAATGGGCATATAGTTAGGCCGACACGGAATAACTATGAGCGCCACACAGGCTGGAACTTAGACTTGTGTGGTGTCCATCGTTATCACGGGAAGCTTAGGTTGCGGATAGTGGAAGCTTCCTTTTTATGGAGTAGTTGCAAAGTAGTCAGCGATTTTCGAGAGGAGAGTCTCAGTGAGGAGTCTGGTGGCACTAGCTCTTATGTAAATACTGAGTGCTAATGATACTCGAGATGACAAGGCGAGTTATTTGCGCTTCCAAATAACCAATGGCCAACATCAGGTGATACCCACTCATGATATTAAAATCGTTCAGGCAGGGCTACCGCGTCAGTGTACGTGTTCGTCCTTTTTTCGTCATGGGCACATCCCGGAGTGCCTTCTCCGCACGTTTCTGGTCTCCGTGCAGGGATTGAAAAGAACACCGGAACCTGGTTCTTTTCGGTTTGCCTGAACCGCCTCCATCATCGGTCGGCGTCGGTGAGATGTAACATGGTGCATGGAGTGGGTGCATGAAGGTGCTGTGCGAACATAGACAGCTGTGGGTCACAAGCTTCGTCGTCGTCACCTTCTGCTTCCTCGTGGTTGGACTATGTGACCCGTACCTCTCCTGTACAGCAATATACGCAACAGCAGCATCCCAGCCCCATTATTGCCAAGCCAGTACAGGGAAGTGTATCTTTTTTGCAATTGAATTGCAATGGTCTGAGAACCAAGATCGACGAGATAGTGTATTTTATGAGTCGGAAGAACAAACTCGTTGCAGCGATCCAGGAGACAAAGCTGACCGACCACAGTTGTCACGGATAGGCGTTCGTGATATACCATTCCGTGCTGTATAGAGGCATCGAGCCTGCGACTGGCGCTAGTGACCCCAACATGGAGTGCATAGGGATAGCAATCAGGTCCGGTACTGCCGAGATAGAGCTATACAACTTGTACATAACGTCGGTTGGTAGTTGTGACCCAGTAAATGGCCAAGATTACAAACCCGACATAGGTGGAGTACTGTCTGTCCATAATCGTAAGGTTCTAGCAGATTTTAATGCATACACGTTTTAGGGTATTCTCCCCAAGGTAACGACCAGCAGGCTCCACGTTTTGCACGGTGAAAGAGGATGCCCCCACTAGGATTACGAGGAGATGTAGCAGCTTGCCAGACATTTTCATTGCATTCCCTGTGTGACGTAACCTGACAAACCGAAATTTCATTGGGATCAGATCACCTCCCCATAATTTTCACCATCCACCGAATAATTCTCACCATCCACCGTCTTCATAACCTCTGATCTCCTGAGTGACGTAACCTGATAAGCCGTCATTTCTTTGGGATCAGATCACCCTTTTCTACTTCTCACCATCGACCGACCCCCCGACTTCATAACCTCTTAGCGCCGAACGTTTATCAATCAAAAGAAGGGCGATTGGGTCGGCTTTAGGGAGTACACCAATGGCTGCTTCAGTGCACTGACACCTCCCTCAAATATTCTAGTTGCTGAGAGGAAATTCCGAGACATCATAAACGTAGCAGTAATCGCAGACGAGCGTGATGGGATTCTTTGCACAGACCTCACCGTAGAATCAGCGATCTGGCAATCAACAGGGTAGTCAACGAACATAAGCGGAATTTGTGGCTGGAACACTTGGAGCAATGTAACTTAGGTACCGGTTTAGGCAAGCTGTGTACTGCTTAGCAACTCTCGAATCCCGGTAGACGGGACGACAAGATCTCCGTCACTTTTTGTGAGGGAACTGTGATTGAAAAGGATCACCAGGTTGTTTAACCATCAATTTTTAGTGCTCCCAAGAGTGACAGGACTAGGAGGGGTGCCATTCGTCGTATACGTGGTCTCCGAGCCGAAGGACAGCCATCACAATTTACCGTGGACGAAGTTACGAATGTCATCCGGCGCCAAGTCATGCCAGGCGTTGGGCCTTGACGGAATTTCTATTCTGATGCTTAAAAATCTGGATGTACCTGTAGTCGAGTATCTTGCAATATGTCTTTGAAACTCTTGTAGTTCCCCATGTCTGGAAGAAGTGAAGAGTGATCCCGCTACCGAAGCCTGGAAAGGACCCGAGTTTGGGGGAGTAGTACAGACCGATCTCCCTTCTCTCACCAGTAGACAAGATACTTGAGGGATTACTTCTCCTGAGCCTCATTGAAGAATTTCCATTCGCCGAGCATCAGCATGGATTTTGAAGACTGCTTAGCACAAAACATTTTTGCATGCCATCACCGCAAATATTTGCCGTGGCTTCAATCCGCCCTGGCCATTTGAAGGACCGTCCTGTCTCGTGGCACTGGACCTTTCGAAGGCATTCGACACGGTCAATCATGCCAAACTATTTGAGCACATCGTCAATACGTCCCTCCAGCCAAGCCTGAAACGCTGGGTCGCGAATTATCTGTGTGGTCGCCAATCATTTGTGGAATTTAGGTATAAGAAATCGAAACACCGTAGAGTGAAACATAGAGTTCCCCAAGGCGGGGTGATATCTCAGGCACTCTTTAAGCTATACGTATCCTCCATTCCATCCCTCCAGACGGCATAGAGATCGTATCATATGGGGGCATCAAACCCCCCACCCATCGTTGACATCTGCGATAGGTTAAACATCTACCCCAACGAACTTGCCTCTTATTTCGCTGCCAGAAATCTGAAGATATCTGCCACCAAATCTTCAGCCACATTGTTCACTACACAGACGCATGAGGTGCGTAAGAAGCTAAATGTGATGGTCGTTGGAGTAACAAATTAGACCATCAAGTGTCCCAAAATACTTGGTGTCACATTTGACAGTTCCTACAAATTTTCCTCACATGCCACAGCAATTTGTCATAAAGTCAGAAGTAGAAACAACTCACTTGCCGGCAGTACTAGGGGTGCTGACAAAGGTATCAGGATATGCTAAGTTAGAGCTATACAAACTGAACATACCTGATAGCCCAATATCAGTCGACCTTAATTGCTTGATTCTGTGAGACTGTTTTAGAGCTATACAAACTGAACATAGCCCAATATCAGTCGGCCTTAATTGCTTGATTCTGGGAGACTGTTTTGCATTGGCATATCATATTGAGGTTTCAATCAGATTTAAAGGTGATTGAAGCCGTTTGCCACATATTTTCACTTGTCCATATGATTTTTCTCTTGAATCAGAGAACTAAACATTGGTATCATTAGGCGACAGAAGCGGTATGTACTGCTACAACTCTTGAACGAATTTTACTCAATCCCAAGGCAACCGGTTGTGCGTACCGGATTGACCCGATGAAGTCGGCAAAAACTGCCGCCTCAGTGTACAACACACTGCTACAACAACAACAACAACGAATTTTACTTAGGTTAGATTGAATGGGTTGCCCACCATAGGTGAGTTCACCTGAAGGCCAGTTTGGCCCATTGTGATACCCTAGAAAGAGAAGAAAAATAAGATGTGGGGCCTCGCACCATATCTAGAGCTTATATAGGAATAAAAGAAACAGAAAGAATGAAGAAACAGAGCGGGGGTTGAAACGCCCATTTCTTACCCAAGCACATATGTACCTTCGCCGGAGCTTTTCGCTCCCACCGTCGGAACTATCCAGTTTCGTACACTAATCACGGGAGACGTTCCAGAGTTCGCAAGTTATCTCACATCGCAGAAGAACCGCCTCCCCAGAAAGGACAGCCGTCACTGCAGACCTAGACATGAACATAGCAAGTGCTTCAACTTAAGTTTCGTTATTGGTTGTGCTCCACCATCACTTCACTCTTGAACTACGGTAGAAGGTGTGATAGGATCTCAATCAGCGCCAATGTTTTTAATATTTCCTATGTTATAGAGCTTAAAAATAGCCATTCATTGCGTCTGTGGTCTCGGACAACAAAAATTACTTTTAACGCCTTCCTTCCTCCCTTACAACTTAAGGCTTTCTTCTTTCTGTTTCTACAGCTACTCCCGATGTATCACTTTATCAATATGACGAAACCTCCGGCTACTACTATGATCCCACAACTGGCCTGTACTACGATGCTCATTCTCAATACTATTATAATAGTGAAACTGGGGCATATCTTTATTGGGATCAACGTAAAAGTACATATATACTGGCCACACCAGCCGCTGTTGCTGCAACCGTACAGGCAGCGGTAAAACAGGAGTCAGAGGCGTCTTCCGCCAATGCCTCAGAAGAAGTAGATGCCTCCAAAAAAGACAAAAAGGAAGGTGGTGGTCACAAGCACGATAAAGTTAAAGTGGCTAAAAAGATTGTTAAGGATATGGAGAAGTGGGCTAAGCAATTAAACCAAAAGAAGGATTATGTACCAATTGCACCGCCACAACAAGCACAAACGTCGGTTGATGGTGCAAGGCCTTCTACAAGTTCTGCTGGTGCAGGAGTAGGTGTTAGCAGTGGATATGCGGATGTTGGTTTTTCAATATTAGAAAAGAAAGCAGGCAACAATTTCATGGCACCCTCAACGGTGGGAACATCCAATAAGCTTATACCGGCTTATGGTTCCGATTCTGAAGATGATGTTCCCCCGCCCGGCAAATCTAACTTCGCGGAAGCTAGTGAGAAGGACTTTGTTGATTTTCAAAAACTTACCTGTTTGCTATGCAAACGAGCATTTCAGTCTTTGGAAATTCTGCAGAAGCATTTAAAAATGTCCAATTTGCATAAAGAGAATCTAGCCAAAATTTACACCTCCAAAGCAGTGGGTTCTATGCAATCTGAAAGCGATAAGGAGTCATCACTGGCAGCAGCTTTGTCGTAAGTTAATGCTTACGCCAGCAGTAGGTGTTGTTTATACATAGATTTTATTTCTCATCATGTTCTTGCAGTTATCGCGATCGGGCCAAAGAAAGGCGAGAAAAGTATGGAGAATGTGATCCACCACCAACAAATCCCAATAGGGAACGTTTTGAAAAGGAAATAAAGAAACTAACATCTCGTGCCGCAGAAGCTCCCGTTATGCCAATTGGTTCAAATAATGTGGGCAATCGACTGTTACAGAAAATGGGTTGGTCCGAAGGTCAAGGTCTGGGTCGCAAAAACCAAGGACGCACCAATATTATAGAGGTAATCCATTGTATTCACGATGTTCCTATGTAGAGATGAATTTAAGCATATCATTCCTACACAGGCAAAAACTCGAAAATCAACTGCGGGTCTGGGTACTAACTCAAGTGGAGGCCCCGGTACTGGTGATGATTACAAGACGTATATTAAGAAAATGATGAAATCTCGATATGAATCGGTATAGATACACACATGCTGCCAAACAGGCGGTTTATTTCTTTATGGCTATACCAAGTTTCGAGGTGTATACCCTATTTGTGTGTTGTGTTCTTTTTGACGTTTTCATTTTCATCTAAAATTTACCCATAGATCTTTGCTTGTATTTCAATCATCAATTGTTCTTCCACAAAGAAAATTCTTGTTACAAATGTAAAATATTAAATTATTGCAATTGAATAATAGAATAAGCAGTATTTAGTTACATAAGGTGTACCGTTTAGATAAATACAAATATTTTTGAAATTTATTAAATTCAAATCTAGCTTGATTTGTTTAAAAAAATAATAGCTGTGTTCGGGAACTCAAAAATTTGTGCAAATTTGCCCAAACTTTTACTGGATGTCGTTCGCGTACTTTATTTGCCAGCAGAAGAGAGAGCGAGAGAGAGCAAATGTTGACAGTTAGAGAATAGAGAATCTGCAATTTTCTACTGGGACTTTTTTTGCCAGCAGAAATTTGCAACTTTGAACAGATGTTTTGTAAAGGTCAGCTGTTTTATGAGAATCAGCCGTTACATGAAAATACAAAAGCTAACGGCAAAATGAACCAAAGAGGCAGAGGTAAGTAAAAAATAAAAATATTGTTTATTAGAAATTATTAAGTTTGTTTTATTCTTATTTACTTTTAAAGAAGATTCAAGGCAGCAGCTAGTGTTCAGGTACAGAAAACTCGCCAAATGAAGTTGTAATTTAACCTAAAGTCAGTTGTTCTACATTAGAAGGTGAGTGCAAAATTTGCGGAATTTTTTGGAAAATCTTGAAAAATTAAAAGATTTTGTATCCCTCCAAACACCAAGAAAAGAGCAATGATCGGTTTTTAAGTGTTCTAATGGAGTCATACTCATCAGAGAGCTACGATGGAACCAACGCCGTTAAGGAGGGAAGATGTTGCCATGGGATTTAGTGGGTCTAGCTAGGCAGTTAAACAAGTGACGCACAGTGGGGTTAGAAAAATTAGTACAAATTAGTTTGCCAATTGTGAACGGATACGGATATCTTCAATGATAACACAGTGTCGGTAGCCGCCACAAGACCAAATAGAAAGCTCCCTTAGCCTCGCATAAGTGGTCGCAGCAATTTGTCTAGCCACAATATCCAAAAGCATTAGTCCAAGGTTCCTTTGTCAGCAAACCGAGTGCTGCCGACAAGGTACTTGAGA
The DNA here is from genome assembly GCF_963082655.1 of Stomoxys calcitrans. Classification (NCBI taxonomy): domain Eukaryota; kingdom Metazoa; phylum Arthropoda; class Insecta; order Diptera; family Muscidae; genus Stomoxys; species Stomoxys calcitrans. The sequence goes on along the minus strand of NC_081554.1, from coordinate 73,209,077 downwards.
ACGTTGTTTCGACTTTGGTGTACGGTGATGGCATGTAAAGCTGTTGTAGTCCCATGCAGCCTTCAAAATGCATGCTGATGCTCGGCGAATGGAAACTGTCCAACGGGAGGATCGGAAGGAGTAGTCACTCATGCGTCTTAGCTACTGATGAAAGAAGACAGAGCGGTCTGTACGACTTCCCATTGCTCGTGTCCTTTCCAAGTTTCAGTAGCGGGGTCACACAGTACATCTTCCAAACATCGGGTACTATAATAGTGTTCAGACAAGCAGATCTAGATTCTTCAGCATCAGAGTAGCGATTCCGTCTGAGATCAGCGCCTTGCGCGACTTGTGCACCACGGATGCCATTCGTAGCTTCGTGCATTGTAAATTGTGATAGCTGTCCACCGGCACGGAGATCACGGATACAACGAATGGCTTCCCTTCTAGCCTTGTCACTCTCGGGCCAATAAATTGACGTTTATGTAAGAAAAATTCCTCACAAGTATCGCCAGCATTTTTTATTTCAAAACAATTGTTTCCCCTGAGCAACCAAAACAAAAATCAGCTGTTGTTCTGCAAATTTTTACTGGACGACTTCCCGTTGGACGTTCTTTAACTTGCAAATTTTTTTAAAGAATTTTTACCGCAAAAGTACTCGAACAGATCTAATGTTCTTTCATTTTTGTCAAGGTGGACCACAACACTTTAAAGAAAAATTTGCCCATGAACATTCCGTTAAGGAACAGGGGCAAACTACTCACATATTAATAAACGCTGTCCCTTTCAAGTTTTTAGCTCAATGATAAGTGGTCTCCTTTTTATAGCCGTGTCCAAACGGCGTGGCTCCTACTCTCCTGCAAATTTTTACCGCAAAAGTACTCGAACAGACCTAATGTTCTTTCATTTTTGTCAAGGTGGACCACGACACTTCAAAGAAAAATTTGCCCATGAACATTCCGTTAAGGAACAGGGGCAAACTACTCACATATTAATAAACGCTGTCCCTTTCAAGTTTTTAGCTCAATGATAAGTGGTCTCCTTTTTATAGCCGTGTCCAAACGGCGTGCCTCAATGCGACACCTCTTTGGAGAAAAGTTTTTAAATAGCATAGTACCTCAAATGTTGCCAGCATTAGGAGGGCATAACTGCCGCTGCAAATATTTTCTGATGTTCTCGCCCGGATTCGAACCCAGGTGTTCAGCGCCATAGGCGGATATTCTAACTGACCGACTGTTTCTAGCTGTTCGCATGAGACCACCTTTTTAAATCCACCTTGGTTATACAGGATTTCTAATGCGTCTTAAGCTGCTATCAGACGATATAAATTTTGCATATAACATGGCATTATACCCTACACCACTACTGTGGTACAGGTGAATGACTTATTGAATTTGTTTGTAACACCCAAAAGGAAGAGATGAACCCATTGATAAGTATACCGATCGATTCAGAATCACTTTCAGATTCGAATTTGGCTATGTCCGTCCGTTTGTCTGTCCGTCGTCTTCAAATTTATTACAGGCATGTTTTTCGGTCTAGAGACGAAGCCTATTGAAATTAGAAATAATCGGTTCAGATTTGGATATAGCGCCCATATATATGTTCGTCCGATTTTCAGTAATAATGCAATAAAATGGTCATTCGCTAACCGATTTTCTCGAAATTTGGCAGGTGAATTTCGTGGAAATCGGTCGAGATTTAGATATAGGTCTCATATATATATATATATATATATATATATATATATATATATATATATATATATATATATATATATATATATATATATATATATATATATATATATATATATATATATACATCGCTCCTATCACTCCTAGAGCCACTGCAAAAACATTTGATTGTTGTCAAATTTCGCTCGCGAAACAATTAAGAATTAAAGCGAAAGCAGAATAGAATAATAACCCTAAAGGCTCTATTACACGGCATGTTGTTGGCTTATTTAGCACAAACGAAACTAACATATGAAAATCACTTGGACTTCTTCATCGGCAAGGGCTGTCGCCTCAGTGTATAACTCACTGCTACAACAACAACAACAACTTTTTAAAATACCACATGACATTTTTTTCGATTAGAGCCTGCTCTATTTTTTCTGACAAAAGCATAAAGAAATCAGCTGTTTTTGTTGTCAGTCGAATAAAAGCAACCCCAAATGAAATTGTTTTCACCAATTTATGTTTTAACCAGCCTTTTACACAATTTTAACAATGATTACGCATTAAAAATCAGATTTTGCTCAAATTTTTAGGTTATGTCATACGAAAATAACACACAGTTGTGATAGTAAACATGACAATTTTTACAAACATTTTCAATTACATGTGTATACAAAAATTGGCATGTCATAAGACATCTACACGCCGTGTAATAGCGCCTAAAGTCGTGATTTTCTTATGAATTGTGAGATCTCGTGGTTCGTGATTAGCGTTGTGAGTCGCTATAAGGATTTTAATTCAATCACGCTCACCCACGAATCCCTTGACTCACGCGTGACACGACTAGTCGCGATTCACGGGCACACCTCTAGTATGTAGCTCCACATTTACACCTCTAGCATTGAATTCAGCGTAATATTTTGCTTGCGGCAAGAACTTAGATAACTCTTATTTAACTATTCTCACAAGCGCCATCAACCAGTCTATTTGCGAATTTCAACATCGTTATCTGTCTGTAATTTATCTATGTTAATCTCTTCTGGGATCTAAACCATTCATATTTACAACACACCCTGTTGTGTGTGGGATGTGATAATGCAGTGGCTTTTCAGTTTGCAACGAAATTGGCAGTTGTTATTCAACTTCCATATGACTGGCAGCAAAGAGTTGTCCATTAACTTATATTTACAACATTGAATATTAATAACTCTTTTTAGTAGCGTATTGTTCGTTGTCATTTGTTGTTATTCAATGATGCCGAAAAAAATCAATGCTTACAACGTCACCCTGTAACACAAAGCAAAAGGAATACTTTTCTTGGGATGTGCCGATAGATGGCGACAAAACATCACTTAAACAGTGTAGCGTAATTTAAATCAAAATTACCAATTGGGTTGGACTTTGATTTTTCTTTGGTATATGACAGTGGCTGGCAAATACACGCACACTATTGCACAAATTTGTGTACGTGCACAAGAACGTAAGCCCATGGGCTTGGAAATATTGAAAAATGAGAAATATTGGAAATATGAGCACTCATATTGGGTTCAGGCCAATCGTTGGGGAGGGAAGACATTTTTATAATTTTTTTTTATAAAAATTAAGTGCTTTGGTGGCCAATCTGGTAGCGAGCTCGACCTCCATCTCTATTACTGCCGCTTATTATAAGCGCTGCGGTGGCTCTGTAGAGTATCGCTGTTATTATCTACCTATCTTAAATTTTGTTAGGATCTAAACCAATGACGTTTGGAGGAGGCATAGTACAATGTCTCGAGTTGTTGCAAATTAATATTGTAGTGGGTGAGAAGAATCTTCAAAGAGTTTAACGTTCTTAGGAGAAATTTTTAGGTCATTTCATACCTAAATTTCTCTGAAGATTATATCCGCGTTTACACTGCTCCTTAAATCCAGATTTAATGGCTCGATCATCTGTTTTCCCTTTATAAAATCATCTGACGATAGCCTTAAATCCAGATTTAATGGCTCGATCATCTGTTTTCCCTTTATAAAATCATCTGACGATAGCCTTAAATCCAGATTTAATGGCTCGATCATCTGTTTTCCCTTTATAAAATCATCTGACGATAGCCTTAAATCCAGATTTAATGGCTCGATCATCTGTTTTCCCTTTATAAAATCATCTGACGATAGCCTTAAATCCAGATTTAATGGCCAGTGTAAACGGGGTTTAAGGTTTCAAAATATTTTGGTTAGGGTATAAAATACATAAGCATACAACAGAAGATAATATAAATACTTCAACTTCGGCCCACACCATTATACTTGACACACCACTAGCATAACTGAGAGCGAGGTAGCAAACTAAAAGAGAGATCAGATCACGAAACAACTGAGCTTATCGACAAGAGCTTTGGCGCTCGCTGTATCATTGCAAACAGCTGTTAATCTCAAAATTTTTGATAACTTAAATTCATGTGTTGGTGGGGCTTCCACTGCGATATAGATACAGAGTATCTCATATTGCCTCATACATAACACACTTGAATGCTTTTCGATTTGCGTCAGAACCGTGCGCGCTCTCCACACGAACGAACCTCTTTCTTGTTTTCTTCTGCATGCCTGAGGCGGTAGATTTTACCGTATTCTTCATCAACATCAGTAGTAGTCGCCGTCGTTGTTGTACGTCTTTTTGAAACAAAACGAAACGATTTTTAAAAGCAACAAACACACACACACACAAATTAAATAAGAAAAAAATAATAATCAAAAAAATTCGTATAAAGTTGTGAAAAACACAGAAAAAAAGGTTTATAAAATAATTAAGTGAATTTAATAAGCAGATATATCTACCTACAATTGTTCAGTTATTAAGATTTCAACTTATTATATTAGTAGTGAAAGTGTCGACAGTCATCTTTAATTTCGTTCAAGGAATACGGCAATTTGAATTTTGTTGCTTTAAATAGAATTTGAACCATTTCTGTGGGCCGCGTGAGCCAACAAACAGCGGTGTGAAAAATTAACGAAACGTGTGCGAAAGAAATTAAGCCAAGTAAGCTGCTGAATGAATGGTTCTTTCTATAAGATTTTTTGGTGGTTGTGTAAAAATCAAGTGGGGGCAAAACGAAAAAAAAGAAACGAGCACAATGTTCAAGTTTTAATACTATAAAAATAAATGATAAAGTGTTAATATTTTATGATTTCTTCTCACAAAATCAATGAAATAAGTGTTGTTGTTGTTTTGTTTTGCTTTTTTTTGTTTTTGTTACTTGGCCATTAAGTTAGTGTGAGTGTTTGGGGCAAAAGTGGGAGCATGAGATCGTGAATCTGAATAAGAGAGTGAGAGTGGGAGAGAGAGAGAGAGAGAGACAGAAAGGCATGTTAAGAGCGCTTGGCGCTTAAGTGTAGGGGGAAAAAGCAAATATTTAAATGTGTATTAGTGAATTGGGTGAATGAGATGTGCGTTGCTTGCGCGAATTTCGGTTTTTATATGAATCTTGCTTGATTTTATATAAATATAAGTTTGTATATAAAAATATCTACATACATATGTATGTATGTATGCAGTATGTGCCATACGTAAAAATTTTTGGTTCATACATACATACATATGTGTGTAAATGTATAGCGATATTTTTGTATCTTTTTTTGGAAGTATTATTATTTCACCTTCAGAACACAGTACACACATAAATCCAATGGCCAACGCCAACAATAACAATTTATGTATGTTTGTGCATGCATACCTACATACATATGTACAAACTTACATGCATACCTAATGTAAAAAAATTAACAAACAACAACAACAAAAACAGCTAAAATCAAGATCGTCATTGTGTCTGCCATATGTGGTCAAAAGTTTGTGTGAAGTCTTAAAATAAGAAAATTGAAGAATAAGAAAATACATAACAACGGAATGAAGGAATGAATATACTAAACCAAACAAAAATAAAACAAAAAATTTAAATTGACGTATGCGAACGAACAATAACAACACTAACGATAGCACAATAACAACATCAGAAAATTCTAAGATCATCAACACCAAATTACATACCAAGAAAAGAGAAAATTAATATAACCTCTCTCCCCCCCTTTACCACTCACAATCTTGCTCTCTCTTTTTTAATGGTCGTACTTTGTAAAGAAGCGTTAAAACAATTGTACAATTGTTTATAAAACAAGCATTCTTATCTACCAAATACTCGGTTACACTTCTCTCTATCCGTTTTACGGTTTCGATTGTTTTTGTTTGCACATACATACATACGCACGCACGAGTGTAGGCTATTTAAAAGTTTAAGAAAATCGCGAGTGCTTATATTAAATTATTTATTTTGTTTCTTCACACTTTCTTCTATCTAAAAATAATCGAATATATTTAAACAAAATTAAAACGCAATGGTTTTTTGCTGCTTAAATGAAAATTCAACATTTCCACAACTGTGAACCAATGCAACATTGACTTGAAATCAAATATTTCATTAAAACTTTCCACTGGATATCTTCAAGGTAGGTGTTATATGTTTATATTTTAATTTAGCTATGTTTTTATACCCACCACTGAAGGATGGGGGTATATTCATTTTGTCATTCCGTTTGCAACACATCGAAATATCCATTTCCGACCCTATAAAGTATACATATTCTTGATCAGCGTAAAAATCTAAGACGATCTAGACATGTCCGTCTGTCTGTTGAAATCACGCTACAGTCTTCAAAAATAGAGATATTAAGCTGAAACTTTGCACAGATTCTTTTTTTGTCCATAAGCAGGTTAAGTTCGAAGATGGGCTATATCGGACTATATCTTGATATAGCCCCCATATAGACCGATCCGCCGATTTAGGGTCTTAGGCCAATAAAAGCCAAATTTGTTATCCGATCTTGCTGAAATTTGGGGCAGTGAGTTGTGTTAGGCCCCTCGACATCCTTCGTAAATTTGGCTCATATCGGTCCAGATTTGGATATAGCTGCCATATAGACCGATCCTCCGATTTAGGGTCTTAGGCTGATAAAAGCCACATTTATTATCCGATTTTGCTGAAATTTGGGACAGTGAGTTGTGTTAGGCCCTTCGATATCCTTCGTCAATTTGGCTTATATCGGTCCAGATTTGGATATAGCTGCCATATAGACCGATCCTCCGATTTAGGGTCTTAGGCTGATAAAAGCCACATTTATTATCCGATTTTGCTGAAATTTCGGACAGTGAGTTGTCTTAAGCCCTTTGACATCTTTCTTTAATTTGGCCCTGATCGGATCAGAGTTGCATATAGCTGCCATATAGACCGATCCCTCGATTTAAGGTTTTGGGCCCGTGAAAAGACGCAATTTATTGCCAGATGTCTCGGAAGTTTGGAACAGTGAGTTAGGTTAAGCCCCTTGACATCATTTTGAAATTTGGATCAGATTGGTCCAGATTTGGATATAGCTGCGATATAAACCGATCCTTCAATATAAGGTCTTGCGCCCATAAAAGACGCATTTATTGTCCGATGTCGCTGAAATTTGGGACACTGAGTTGTGTTAAACCCATCGACATTCTTCGTCAATTTGGCTCAGATAGGTTCAGATTTGGATATAGCTGCCAAATAGACCGATCTATCGATTTAAGGTTTTGGGCCCATAAAAGGCGCATTTATTGCCCGATGTCGCCGAAATTGGGGACAGTGAGTTAAGTTAAACTCCTCGACATCTTTCTGCAATATGGCACAGACTGATTCAGATTTGGATATAGCTGCCGTATAGACCGATATCTCGATTTAAAGTCTTGGCCCCATAAAAGACGCATTTATAATCCGATTTCACTGAAATTTGACACAGTGACTTATGTTAGGCTTTTCGACATCCGTGTCGTATATGGTTCAGATCGGTTTATTTTTAGATATAGCTACTAAAAAGTCCAATATTTTGTTATACACAATTGAACAATGACTTGTACTTATTGATATTTGGGCCAAATCGGATCATGTTTCGATATAACTGCTATGGAACATAAGGTATGCAATTTTCACCGGATTTTGATGAAAGGCGGTTTACATATATAGCCGAGGTGGTGGGTATCCAAAGTTCGGCCCGGCCGGTCTATTATTCAGGATTCACTTATAGAAGGTTAGGTCACTTGCGATTGCCTTGATTATACCGCGATGATATGACCATAACCTTTAAACTGTTGTTTACAGAAGAAGTTCTTATGTTTCCTTACTTGGTATCCTCTTTACTTGCTCTGGCAGCTGAATATAACCTATCAAACCAAGCGTGGAGCCAGAATCTTGCACAGGATAATGTAGATGCCCATTGAGGATTTAATTTTAGGTTTTCATACCCACCACCGCAACAGATCGAAATATCAATTTCCGACACTAGAAAGTATATATATTCTTGATTGTCGTAAAAATCTAAAACGATCTAGCCATGTCCAGTGTTTAAAACTAGAGATATTGAGTGGAGACTTTCCAAAGATTCTTTTTATACCCTCCACCATAGGATGGGGGTATACTAATTTCGTTATTCTGTTTGTAACTCCTCGAAATATTCGTCTAAGACCCCATAAAGTATATATATTCTTGATCATCATGACATTGTTAATGGGCGAAATCGGTTCATGTTTTGATATAGCTGCCTTATAAACCGATTTTGGGTCTTGACTTCTTGAGCTTCTAGATAGCGCAATTGTTATCCGACTTGGCTGAAATTTTGCGCGAAATATTTTGATACGACTTCCAACAAGTATACTAAGTATGGTTCAAATCAGTCCATAACCTGATATAGCTGACATAAAAACGATCTTGGGTCTTGACTTCTCGTGCTTCTAGAGGGCGCAATTCTTATCCGATTTGGCTGAAATTTACCATGATGTGTTTTTTATGACATCCACCAAATAGAATAAGTATGGCTCAAATCGGTCCATAACCTGAAATAGCTGCCATATAAACCGGTCTGGGATCTTTACTTCTTAAACCTCTAGAGGACGCAATTCTTATCCGATTTGGCTGAAATTTTGTACAACGGCTTCTCCTATGACCTTCACCATTCGTATCAAATATGGTCTGAATCGATCTATAGCCTGATACAGCTCCCATATAAACCGATCTCTCTATATTACCTCTTGAGCCCCTATAGATCACAATTTTTATCCGATTTGATCGAATTATAACATGATGTAGCTCCAATAGCTATCCAATTCTTATCCATTATTCGCTGTTTGCCCAAAAGCAGATTCCGGTCAAAGAACGCAACAAATGCGATCCATGGTGGAGGGTATATAAGATTCGGCCCGGCCGAACTTAGCATGCTCTTACTTGTTTCAATTCACCTTGTATTTCTCGAACTCAGCATTATTCAGTCCTGTGGTGCCCTTATAAGGCCTTTTTTAACCCATGCTTGAACTATTCGACCCATAATGACGATATGCTCAAATTTTGTAAAATTGCCTCCCTGCTCAGAGAAGAGCAGGGTTTTAGTTTCAGAATAACTCAAATACGGCCTGAAATATCTGTAAATATGAAATATCTTCAAAAGTATGTAACTGGTCCTGTAATCGTCTATTAGATTGTAGATAACAATAGTTTTTTAAGGCTTCTTAGAATCTGGCTATCCCAGGACGTAGATGGTGGATTTTTAAGGTCACACGCCACAATCATTTTGCAAAATTCATAAAGCGTGCCTTTCTACATCGCAACGCACTAAGGGATAAAATCGAAAAACCTTATGAAAAAATTGATGTTTGAGAACGGGCAGAGAGGACTCAAATATGTTTGAAATTTTGAATAATTAGAGCTGAGATGTTAACGAGATCAAGTGCGAAAATTCAAGACCCCAGTTGTAAGGCCTCTAAAGTTGGTCACCTGAGAATTTCGAAAATTTGCCAAATTTTGTTGTTCGAGCTCCACAATTTTTGGTGGTTAGTTTCCAAAAATCCATACAAAAAAGTCCGCTTTACGTCTACACTTTCTCTTCTCGGGGATTTTCGCCTTTTAATTTTTTTTGATTTTTGTCCGAGTCAGGCTTTGAATTTTGCGATTGACGAAGGCATTTGTGGTTCGATTTTCATGTTGATTCATGATTTGGATTGATGACAATCCAATTCTGCAAATCAAAGTTATGCACTTTCGAAGTAAAATGATATTATGGCAGATTTTTTACTAATATGTTCTAGTAAAAGGTCAAAAGACTAAATGGATTTCAATGAAATTGCCATCAATCGAAAGATAATTATCCAGAGAAGCGACAAATATTTACGAAAATTAATTTTCCTTAAAGAAATGCCACAAAATTGAGGAATTAATTTTCAATAAAAGAAGAAGAAGCATAATCACAGCAAACTATTGTTGGTTTTTTTTTCTAAAGCATCCGTTGCGTGTGTGAATGCAAGGCCATAGGTGGGAGTATTAGTGGTGAGAGTAAGAGAAATAGCTAGTAGATGCGCGAGAGGAAGATTATCACTATTTATAGTAGGTCAGGGTGTTGTGGGGATGTGATGGCACTATTTGACAAGTAGTTCAGGCAATAGCTTAAGGCTCGGCTGTGGCGTGCACTTTTTATTGTTGTTTGTATATCTATTGCACATTAGGACAACTACAAGACTAATTACAGTATTGCTCAGTCAAAGTAACTGTGTGGCACTCAGTGAACGAAACAATTGGTCGGTCGTTTAAGTCGAAGAATGATTCTGTGATATAATAACGGGATATGTGGGAAGTCGCCATGTCCACACATGTCCGCTTTGGGATTTTGAGAGGTAATGCGATGAAAGGCGCGATCATGGCAATTTGGTGTCTGAAATTTGTGGTAAAGCTTATATGACATTGAAGGTGACGATCATGCCAAGGAGACGCTCAATTGCTAGTGTTTTACAAGTATACTACGACCTAATTATAAAATATGGATTGAGGGCTCAAAGGGCGTTACTTAACTTTGCATCTGAAATGGCCACTTAAAGTCACGAATCTGAGCGCTAAGTTACAATTTGACAGAACTATAGCCCGATCATAACAACAATGGGCTTAGATTAAAGTTATTTAGAAATGAGGAAATAAACATTTTGGAACAAGCGTCAGCACCGCTCTAAAAATAAATATCCTAAGTTCTACCGATCAAATGAAACGTACAAGAGTAGAGAGCGAACCTGAAATTTAAATATAAAAATTAGCCCCTGAGAGTTCTTCAAAAATTTTCAAGTAGATATGTAGCCTAATAATAGCAATATGGAGTGAAGATAAAAGGTTTATGAGGGTAGAGTACGAATACCATGATTAGACTACGATTAGCAATCAAAGGGAAAATAATGTAGAACTAGAAGAAGACTGAAGATGCAATGTACAACTTTTTGAAGTTTAGCTTGCGCATTACTTTTTACTGGCTGAAAACAGCAGAAAATGTTTGCCTTTTTTTGGAAAAATTACTGCTGTCCCATTTCCAGCAATCTTACTGCTGTTGCAAAATACTTTTATGCATGTTTTAACTACAATTTTTTTTTGAGTGTAACTTTTATTTATAATATTGTGAACACCTATAAGTTTAGATTACAAATGTAAGAAAATGTTTGTCCTGTGTACCGTAAAATTGGGAACAGCGAAGCGTGTTTGGATGAATTATTATACCCTCCACCATAGGATGGGGGTCTAGCCATGTCCGTCCGTCCGTCTGTCTGTCGAAAGCACGCTAACTTCCGAAGAAGTAAAGCTAGCCGCTTGAAATTTTGCACAAATACTTCTTATTAGTGTAGGTCGGTTGGTATTGGAAATGGGCCATATCGGTCCATGTTTTGATATAGCTGACATATAAACCAATCTTGGGTCTTGACTTTTTGAGCCTCTAGAGGGCGCAATTCTTATCCGATTGGAATGAAATTTTGCATGACGTGTTTTGTTATGATATTCAACAACTGTGCCAAGTACGGTTAAAATCGGTCCATTACCTGATATAGCTGCCATATAAACCGATCTTGGGTCTTGACTTCTTGAGCCTCTAGAGTGCGCAATTCTTATCCGATTTTTGTACGGCAGATCCTCTCATGACCATCAACATATGTGTTTATTATGGTCTGAATCTGTCTATAGCCCCATACAGCTCCCATATAAATCGATCTCTCTATTTTACTTCTTCAGCCCCCAAAGGGCGCAATTCTTATTCGATTTGGCTGACATTTTACTCAGGTCTCCAACATATAATATAATTGTGGTCCAAACCGGAGATATCGCTCTAATAGCAGAGCAAATCTTTCCTTTTATCTTTTTTTTTGCCTAAGAAGAGATGCAGGGAAAAGAACTCGACAAATGCGATCAATGGTGGAGGGTATAAAAGATTCGGCCCGGCCGAACTTAGCACGCTTTTACTTGTTTCTATTCTACTCTATTTCGAACTTTAACCCAACTGCTGCCAATAGCTTGTCATCTATGAATGAACACCAATTATTATTCTTTTAACTAGTCTTATAAATCGATTAAATTAAAATTTTTAAATTGATTAAAAATTAAATATAACAAATCTCTTTTAAAAACCAATTTAATAATAGAATCTTATAGAAATTTTCGATTTAATTTTAAATTTAAAAAAAAAAATTAAATATATTTCCTTCCAGATGCTGCTCGGTTAGCAAGATTCAACTGATAAAACTTGTTTGTGATTCAGAAGCAACATTTTCATTCATTTAGCCAAAATCTCAGTTTTTACGTTTCCTTTTGGTATAGACGAGTAAAGATTCTATAACACTAATTAAGATTTATGTTTTGGGAGAATAAAGTTTAAATAGATGGGAAGATAAAAAGGAACATAAAAAAGATAACCATTGCTTAAGTAGTTTAACATTTTTAAAGAATTCAAAAGGTTAGAAAGGTCAATAAACCAGCTTTTATTTTAGGCGACCTCTATGTCAACCAGTATTAGAGATAAATGCTCAGAAAGACATGTTGCTAAAAGCCATTGTCCTCTTCTACAAATGTCTAGAACATTTTTCACTGCTCATATCAATGGATCAGAACTCTGTCCGATTTTGGCTAGATCTTGTTGTTTGAAGGATTAAGTCGATGAAAAGGCCATATAGAGAAAGACATCTCGGAGCTAGGTATTGTAAATTGCCAAAGAAGCACAGAAGTTTAAGGCAATAGAAAATTATTTTTAAGTTCGGCTGAAAGATCAAACGGCCTGTACCAGCCAACTTAGTAAGTACGAATTTTGCCTGTCTATGACCCAAGTTCAATACGTAAATCTAATCCTATTTGGCAGATATTTCGTACAATGATTTTCTACATCCATGTCAAGTTTATAACTCTATAACCATACATAGTTCCCAAGTACACTGATCTCCCGATATCAGTTCTTAAGCCCGCAAAAGGTGCAGATCTTATTTTAAGCAGCAGAAATTTTGCAAAATGATTTCAATTATGACTTCCAACATTCATACTAAGTATGGGCCGAAAACAAATCACAATACTACAAAGTATTCGAGGCTCATAAGTCTGTCATCGTTTTTACTCAAAACACTGAAAAGACTGATAAACCTGAAAGTGAGGTAGGCAATGACACCGGAGAACTTTTAGTTGGGTATAACTGTCATACCTCAAGGGCAGGTCGGTGGAGACAGCATTCCACGAAGTGGTATGAGAAGATGAGACGTCTCTCTAACTAAAGGAGTACGCGATGGTGGCCTGCGTAGATATTGAGGGGCAAAGGCCCGATAGTCGCTGCCCTGAACCGCACGGAGGATAAAGTCTGTCATCGCTTTTACTCAAAACACTGGAAAGACTGTTAAAACTGAAAGTGAGGGAGGTAAAGACGCTGGAAAACTTTAGTTGGGCACAACTGTCATACCTCAAGGGTAGGTCGGTGGAGACAACACTCCACGAAGTGGCATGAGAAGATGAGGCGTCTCTCTAATTAAAGTAGTACGCGATGGTGGCCTGCCTTGATATTGAGTGGCAAAGGCCCGATAGTCGCTGCCCTGAACCGCACGGAGGATAAAGTCTGTCATCGCTTTTACTCAAAACACTGGAAAGACTGTTAAAACTGAAAGTGAGGGAGGTAAAGACACTCGAGAACTTTAGTTGGGCGCAACTGTCATACCTCAAGGGTAGGTCGATGGAGACAGCACTTCAAAATAGTCAATTACTTCATATGTCTGAAACCATGCAAACATTTTTTTGCACCTACCATTATTTGTAGCCTCCACAGCTTATTTACTAAAAAATGGCAATTTTGAAACCATCTCTGCCCGAAAGGGGTATTTTGGGGATTTTTGTAGAAAAATCAAGCAGAATTTTTTACGTGGCATAGTACCTCACAAATTTCGCCAGCATTAGAAGGGGATAACTGCAAATTGCAAATTTTGCCAATGAACATTCCACTTAGGAACAGGGGCAGACTTGTCACATATCAATGAGTGCAGTACGATTAAAGTTTGAGCTCAATGATAAGGGGCCTCCTTCTTATAGCCGAGTCCGAACGGCGTGCCACAGTGCGACACCTCTTTCGTGAGAAGTTTTACATGGCATAATACCTCACAATTGTTGCCAGCATTAGGAGGGGAAAACCACCGCTGAAAATTTTTTTCGCCAGAATTTGAAACCAGGCGTTCAGCGTCATAGGCGGACATGCTAACCTCTGCGCTACGGTGGCTACCGCTGAAAAATTTTGTTTCAGATTTTTCAGCCAGTATTAGAACCCAGGCGTTCAGCGTCATAATCGGCATCTCTCTACAACTTGGACCCGATCGGTTCAGATTTGGATATAGCTGCCATATATCTCTCGATTTAAGGTCTTGAGGCATAAAAGGAGACTTTTAGTGTCTGATTTTGTCAAAATTTGGGAAAGTGTAACACAACTCACTTTCGACATCCTTCTTCAATTTGGCCTAAATCGGTAGAAATTCGGATATAGCTGCCATATAGACCGATCTCCCGATTTAAGGTCTTGAGCCATAAAAGGAAACTTTTAGTATCTGATTTTGTCAAATTTGGGAAAGTGAGTTTTGTTACGCCCTTTGACATCCTTCTTCAATTTGGCCCAAATCGGTAAAAATTCGGATATAGCTGCCATATAGACCGATCTCTTGATAAAAGGCACATTCATTGTCCGATTTCGCCGAAATTTGGGACAGTGAGTTATGTTAGGCTCTTCAACATTCTTCTTCAATTTGGCTTAGATCGGTTCAGATTTGGATATAGCTGCCATGGCTACGTTAGGTTAGGTTTAAGTGTACCACAGGAACAGAAGAAGGAAGATGCCTTCTATTGGTTGCCCAAAAAGTAATTGCGGATTTTTCATATAGTCAGCGTTGACAAATTTTTTTACAGCTTGTGACTCTGTAATTGCATTCTTTCTTCTGTCAGTTATCAGCTGTTACTTTTAGCTTGCTTTAGAAAAAAAGTGTAAAAAAAGTATATTTGATTAAAGTTCATTCTAAGTTTTATTAAAAATGCATTTACTTTCTTTTAAAAAATCCGCAATTACTTTTTGGGCAACCCAATAGTTTCTACCGTTGAACCATACAGATCGCTTTAAAAAGCCCAATAACTTGCGAATGTTCACATCCGCTAAATCAGACAGGTTCTCAAAGAAATGAGAACCTACTTCTGACTGCTAGTGTGGGACACACACACACAGAATGTGTTCTATAGTCTCCTCGTCTTCGATGTTCTCACAGCTTCTGCAAAAGTCGTTACTGGCAACCTTCAGTCTGTCAGCATGTTTTCCTATTAAACAGTGACCTGTCATGACGGACACAATGACAATGAGACGTCTGTTCTAGCCAATGACAGCAAAGCAGTAGACCTCTTCAAGTCTAGATTAAGCCACATAGTTTTGGAATGCTCACAGCCACCTGTTTGGTCCAAATCGGACCATATTTTGATATGGATGCTATAGGGGAATTTATGCCCCTATGTTGCAAAATTTCATGCAAAATTTCAGCCAAATCGGATGAGAATTGAGCGCTCAATTGGCTCAAGAAGTCAAGATCCAAGATCGGTTTATATGGCAGCTATACCAGATTATGAACCGATTTGAATCATACTTAGCACAGTTGAAAGTAATACCAAAACACTACGTGCAAAATTTCAGTTAAATCGGACGAGAATTGCGCCCTCTGGAGGCTCAAGAAGTCAAGACCCCAGATCGGTTTATATGACAGCTATTTCAAAACATGGACCGATTTAAACCATACTCAGCGTAGTTGTTGGAAGTGACACCAAAACACGTCGTGCAAAATTTCATTCCAATCGGATAAGAATTGCGCCCCCTAGAAGCTCAAGAAGTCAAGATCCAAGATCGGTTTATATGACAGCTATATCAGGTTATGGACCGATTTGAACCATACTTGGCACAGTCGTTGGATATCATAACGAAGCACGCCTTGCAAAATTTCATTCCAATCGGATAAGAATTGCGCACTCTAGAGGCTCAAAAATTCAAGACCCAAGATCGGTTTATATGACAGCTATATCAGGTTATGGACCGATTTGAACCATACTTGGCACAGTCGTTGGATATCATAACGAAGCACGCCTTGCAAAAATTCATTCAAATCGGATAAGAATTGCGCCCTCCAGAGGCTCAAAAAGTCATCACCCAAGATCGCTTTATATGGCAGCTATATCAAAACATGGACCGATATGGCCCATTTACAATACCAACCGACCTACACTAATAAGAAGTAATTGTGCAAAATTTCAAGCGGCGACGGCGAATTTCATGTCGCGGCGAATTTCATGTCGCGACGATCAAGAATATATATACTTTATGGGGTCTCAGACGAATATTTCGAGTACTTACAAATAGAATGACGAAATTAGTATACCCCCATCCTGTGGCGGAGGGTATAAAAATCTATTAACCTACCATTTAAGAAAGAAAATCTTTGATTTCAAGGAAATCCTCTTTCACCAAAGGAAATGTTTCCTTAAAAAGTTGGAAAATTTGCCACCTTAAAATTAAGTTCGCTTATCTTTGGCCCAGATCCTTAAGAATTAGAACATACATTTTTGCAGTATGCCGACGTGTGGTTTCGGACGGAATGGTTTTCATGGGAGACGCAATGAAATCTAGACGCGCAGGCCGGAAAGACCTCCGAGTGAACTCACTTTAATTGTTGATTATTAAGGTGAGTTCAACATTTTAGCCTATGGTCCGAATGAAATCTTATCCGATTCAGCTGTGATTTTGAAGAATAGGTCATATCTTTTCCGAGTATCGTCTAGATATGACCATATTTGCATATATAGATGTCATATAAACGGATTTCAATTTAATTTAAGCTCGTTGAGCCGTAAAATTTGTAGCAGTGAGTTGTGTTCGAGCCGTCGACATCATTTCCCGATATGGTCCTAATTATTGGTATGAGCCAATATGGTACCTGTCCAATATGGTCTAGATAGGATATTATTGGAACATAGCTATCATACAGACCGATCTGGCGAATAATCATCTTGGGTTTACAAAAGGCCAGTGTTCCATCTGATTTCAATGAAATTTCTATGTGGTGCATTCAAATATCAGCACGGCCGAACCTAATGTGCCTTTACTTGATAACATTTTTATTTAGATAACATCGTTATATCGATATGCACTTTTTTATCTCGAAATCATTTCGGGGAAATTTTCCTTATCTCTTCAACTGTTTTCCACTGAAACATAAAACTGGACATTGTTTAAATATTGCGATACATTGCGAACCTAGTGGTGGTGGATAAAAAAAAACAACCAAACACCATCACAAATTTTCAAGATTTCTCTCAATACAAAAATGAAATTGAAAAACAATTTCTTTGCCTACATTTGAGAATGTTCATATTTTGGCCTTTAACATCGTCTTTGTTGAATTCACTTTGGTTAGTATAAACACCAACGTGCTGGGACTTGTTGGCTCGTTTTATTTCGCTACATTCTGAAGAAAAAGAAAATATTGACGAAAAAATCATGGTTTCATATCTTTAAATAAAAATGTATTTTTAGCACATATTTAGTTATTTTTGTTTTCAAATTTCCTTTGCTTCGATTCGTCGATGCTGTTGGATTTTTGTGCGAATTTGAAATTTGTTGAACTTTTGAACGGGCATTTTGCTTTTATTTTCTATTGGCCCCTTTCGTTTCACCTTCTTGAGCACCAGCCATTCGCTGGCTTTGGCAAGAAAATATGCACACTGATGAATTGTGAGAATTATGGTATATAAAATATGTTCTTCATCTTCGTTTAGATGTTACTCTTTGAGCAAAAACACATATAGATATTTAGATAAATTCGAAAAAAAAAAAAATTGTATAACTGTGTTCGATCAGCTTTTGTATTATTGATGCGCTTCTGCAGAAGGCAAAGACTTAGTCTTTCGCAAATTTTTAGAAGTAAATTTGTTTGCCTTTACCCATTTTCATTTAGAAGAATACAACATTACGAAAACATATAAAGAATATTATTTTTTTGGTTTTTTGTACTCGCCAAAGTTGGGGGTGGGGGGGATGGCAAGTCATTATTAAAATTGCAGATTTAATGAAGGAATAAATTATTGTTCAACCTGCATAAACTATCAAGAACTTGTTATAATTGTTGAATCGTCAACAGTTTCTAGTAGTATTTGCAAACGCCATCATTTCAATTTTAAAACAAAATTAATTCTGATGCATTCCATCGGTGGTATTATAATTGACTATACTATTGATGGTGTGCCAAAATACAAGCCAGTTATTTTTAATTTTTTAAACTTGATATTTAACTTGAAATCTTTACCATACATAAAGTTTAGAAAGGTAATTCACATACAATAGGAAGATATTGAACAAGTAAAAACGCATTAAGTTAAACCAAGCCAAACGTCATTACCATGGATAATCTAGTCCATATTGTATCAAAAAAGTGGCTTTTGTGAACTCCGGAAATTTGTTCAAGAACTCGGTCTTTATACATTTATATATATATAAAGTCCGGTCTAGACTAAATCGCGCAAAGTTATCCGGGTTCAAAACAACCTACTGTTCCCAATTCCTTGCAAATTGCAAATTTGCCCATGAACATTCCAGTAAAGAACAGCGGGGATACTTCTCTCCTATCAATAAGTGCACCCGGATACAATTTTAAGCCAAATTCCTGCTGTTATGAATTCTATATATATTCCATACAGTGTAGCTTTAAACGTTGGTTGAATGTGTACTTTCCATACGGGAAATGTGTAGTCAAATTCCCCTAAATTTACCGGTCCTAAACTGGAGAATTAGTAACCTGTCACAGGACTAATCTTACAGGAAAAGAAAAGTTTCACAAATCATAACTTTTGAGTCTTAATTATGTTTTAAAAAGTCGCTTGATAATTGTTAAAAATTTCTTATCCGTTAAATATATTTGCTTACTAATGTTATCTCCCTTAAAAATACTTGCAAAGTATACACATCCTATTCGCACTGTTCCAGGACCTATCCTCTGGAGTTAGAATGGTGGCAACTCGTCATCTCGTACGACAAAACTTTATAAAGATGATATGTTTTTTCCAAGGAGGCCACCGTAGCGCAGAGGATAGCATTTCCGCCTATGACGCTGAACGCCTGGGTTCGAAACCTGGCGAGACCATCAGAAAAAATTTTCCGCGGTGGTTTTCCCCTCCTAATGGTGGCAACATTTGTGAGATACTATGCCATGTAAAACTTCTCTCCAAAGAGGTGTCGCACTGCGGCACGCAGTTCTGACTCGGCTATAAAAAGAAGGACCCTTATCATTGAGCTTAAAACTTAAATCGGACTGCACTCATTGATATGTGACAAGTTTGCCCCTGGTCCTTAGTGGAATGTTCATGGGCAAAATTTGCATGTGCAAGGGGACGCGAACTGGGATGGGTCCCTTTCCCCAGAGGACCTATCCCGTGACAGGTTTGTGACCTGTCCCATTTCCTGTAGGGTTACCGCAAAAGTGAATTCAATCAAAGTTTGGGCTTTTGTCGCATACCCTATCAGATCCATTAGTTCTTGTTTACGCATTAGAGGAGACCACTGCAACAAAAACCTCTCCTCAACAAGAAAAACCCTTGCACCTGTAGACTCAGAGATGAACAAAGGAAGTGTTCGTCTTCTGCTCATCCTCATCAAGACAGTAATTATTAAGCTGCACTCCTGACATCCATGTATAGATTCCCTGCTGAGCGGTGTTATGGTCAGGTAGTCGGAAACCGATCTAAGCCAAACTACCTTTCGCATGGAAAGGGGTAATAAAACTACTCCTCCCACGGGAAAGGTTAATAAAACTACCCTTCCCCAAGGAAAAGGTTAATAAAACTACCCTTCTACAAGGAAAAGGGTAATAGAACTACCCTTTCCTAAGGAAAAGTGTAACTAAAATACCCTTCCCCAAGGGAACTGATAATAAAACAACCCTTTCCCAAGGAAAAGGGAAAATAAACTACCCTTTCACAAGGGAAAGGGTAATAAAAATAACCTTTCCCAAGGGAAAGGTTAATAAAACTACCCTTCTCCAAGGGAAAGGTTAAAAAACTACCCTTCCCGATAGCAAAGGGTAATAAAACTATCCTTTCCCAAGGGAAGGGTAATAAAAATACCTTTCCCGAAGGCGAAGGGTAATAAAATTATTCTTCCCTAAGGGAAAGGGTAAAAAACTACCCTTCCCCAAAGGAAAGAGTAACTAAACTACTCTTCTTCAAAGGAAAGGGTAATAAAACTACCCTTCCCCTAGGGAAAGGGTAATAAAACTACCCTTCCCGAAGGGAAAGGCTAATAAAACTACCATTTCCCAAGAGAAATAGTAATAAAACCACCCTTCACCCAGAGAAAGTTTAATAGAACTAATATTCCTCAAGGGAAGGGGTAATAAAACTACTCTTCCCCAAGGAAAAGGGTAATAAAACCATAAAACTACCATTCCCCAGGGGAAAGGGTAATGAAACTACCCTTTCGCGAGCGAATGTGTAATAAAACTACCCTTCCCCAACGCAAAGGGTAATAAAACTCCCTTACCAAGGGAAATGGTAATAAAACTACCTCTCCCCAAGGGAAAGGGTAATAAAACTACCCTTGTCTAAAGAAAAGCGTTATAAAACTACCCTTCCCCAAGCGAAAGGGTAATAAAACAACCCTTCTCCGAGGGGAAGGGTAATAAAACTAATCCTGCCCTAAGGGGTAATAAAAGTTCCCTTCGATAAGGGAAAGGGTACTAAAACCACCCTTGCCTAAGGAAAAGTGTAATAAAACTAATCATTCCCAAGGGAATGGGTAATAAGACTACACGTCCTCAAGGAAAAACGTAATTAAACTTCCTTTCCCAAAGGGAAAGGGTAACAAAACTACCCTTCCCCAAGAGAAAGTGTAATAAAACTACTATTGTCTAAAGAGAAGGGTAATAAAACTACCCTTCCCCAAGTGAAAGGGTAATAAAACTACCCTTCCCCAAGGAAAAGGGTAATAAAACTACCTTTCCCCAAGGAAAAGGGTAATAAAGCTACCCTTTCCCAAGGGAAGGGTAATGAAACTACCTTTCCCCAAGGGAAAGATTAATAAAACTACCTTTTACCAAGGGAAAGGGTAATAAAGCTACACTTTTCCAAGGAAAAGGGTAATAAAACTACCCTTCCCCAAGGGTAAGGGTAATAAAACTACCCCTCCCCAAGGGAAAGGGTAATGAAACTACCTTCCCCAAGGGAAATGGCAACAAAACTACCCCTCCCCAAGGGAAAGGGTAATAAAACTACCTTTCACCAAGGAAAAGGGTAATAAAACTACCCTTTTCCAAGGGAAATGCCACCATATTGTTTATATATTTTTGATCGACATGACATTTTATGTCGATCAAGCCATGTTCGTCCGTTTGTAAAATGCACGCAAACTTTCGAATCAGTAAAGCTAGGCGCTTGAAATTATGCACAAATACTTTCTGTTAGTGTAGGTCGGTTAGAATTGTAAATGTAAATGTCCCATATAAACCGATCTCCCCATTATACTTTTTTAGCCTCCAGAGAGCGTATTTTTTTTCGATATGTACTATGGCTTTTGCTATGGCATTCAACAGATGAGCTTAGTATCGTGGGAACCAGTGCAAAACCTAATATAGCTCCCATAGAAACCGATCTTCCGATTTTCCGTCTTGAGTCCCTAAAGGGCGCAATTCTTATACGTTTGGCTGGAATTTTGCACAATGGCATCTGCTATGGTCTTTAAGAGATACCGGGTGTTTGTCTTTAAAGAGATACCGGGTGCGATCCATGGTGGAGGGTATATATTGAGGACATGGTATGCTGAGCTCCCAATTGTCATCTATGTGTTCTTCTTGCCACTTTGAGCATATATCTGGTTATTCTTTAGCCAGGGTTCTGCTACGCTGAACTCATTCTGAATAGGCAGAATGCATACGGTGATCAGGAATTGGTTTGGTTCTCCTCATCGCTGCCATTAGTTGGAAAGAAACTTTCTTTCCATATACTAAGCATACTATGTGATTCTGCCAGATTTATTTGATTGTCTCTGTATACGAATGTGTCTGTTAAAAAGTCTTTCCTAATAAAAATTTAAACTTTCAATGGCGATCGCTTGTCTTAATCTAGTAGTTGCGCCTCAATGACTCGTCTAACCATGACCGGAAAGATGCAAAAATGTTGTTGGTGTTCGTGTTAGAATTACTCCACATATGGACAGTTGTAAAATCCTCTTTTGCCTGATATATAATAACAAGCATTGGAAAGACAGTGGGTGAGATTGGAATTTGGGAAGAAACTTCTGTGATTTCATAAGTATGCATCATTATCCATTAGCTTACATATCGTGATTAATTATATGGAAACAACTAACAGTTGTTGTTGATTAATTAAAAACTGCTTGCATAAGTTTTCACTTGCAAAAATTACTTGCGATTAATGTTGGTTACTTAAAATTAACAAATGAATGCTTTTCTTTTTTTTTTTTCATCATGCCATTGCATATCATTTTCTTTTGCTTCAATGTGATTTATTGAAGTTAGATAAAAATTAAAAATTGCAAGTATTGCACATTCATATTTCGTTAATCTCTAAAGTTTCTTTTAGCTTTGAAGTATTCCGAGAATATTGAATGATTAATTTACGGTTAATCATTAAGAAATATTGTTAAATTTTTAGGCAACCAAACCTGAAGCGTATAAATTAGAGTTCGAAAAGGGGTTATTAGCTGTAGCTTAGCACAGTCAGCTGTAGCCAATAGATGTAGAGTATAAAGGAGAGAGTGCCTTACTAAACCGCTATATTAGGTGAGAGCTAACATTAGAGAGAGAGAGAGAGAGCCCTTTAAACACAGTAATGAGTGAAGTGTTGCTAATTGAACGGTTTTCGATAAATTTAATAGAATTTAATTTATAGGGAAGGTAGGTTAGAAGTCATAAGGATTGAAAACCCTAAAAACGAAAGGTGTCATTTTAGAAATGTTGGCTTGTCAATATACATATGTATATACATACATACAATATGATCTCAAATATACAAAATAAGATTTTCTTTGACATTTCAACAACATTTCCATTGAATTTTATCTAAAAATAAAGGTACTTTCGAGTCATTTAGTACTTTTTCGACAATAACCACATTTTGTTACATGTATACGAAAACTCAAAAAAGGAGCGTACTATGATTGGCATTGTTGTTACCTGCAAATAAGCCCATGAAAATTCCATTAAGGAACCGGAGGATACTTCTATCATATCAGTTGGACCTCCTTTTTATTGCGGAGTTCCCATGGCTTGCTGCAGAACGACACCACTTTACGAGGATTGCCTTCTATATTTCTGGATTGGATAACCCTTATGTAGTAACTGTCAACTGAAAGTTCTATCGCAAAGCTTGAAATTTTTGAGGTTATACGTACTCAGAAGGTTTTGACATACGAGCGCTATTTGTGTTTTTTACAGTAACTTAAAAGATTAATATCGTTAAAAAAAAGGAATTAAATCGGGAACATTTTCGTGTGATTATTTTTTACAACTTTCGACGTGGATTATTTCAACAACAGTACATCGATAAATTTAATTAAATTTTTGGCTATGAAGCTCCATCAAGGACCAGTGTGTATCAATGGATATACAAGACAAGGATATACAAGAATTTCGTGAAGGTCATCCGAAATCAGTTGTTATTCCAAAAAAATAAAAAAAATATTCCAAAAAAAAGTAAAAAATAAAATGAGAGGTCAACGTTTTTCGACACCTGAAGAAGCAGTTGATGCGTTCAGATCATTTGGAGATACTTCAATCAGAGTGGCAAAAGTGCTTCAATAATTGTTTCAAACGAATGCAAAAAATATAGATCTTAATAGGGAATCTTTTGGAACACAATAAAGCGATTTTCGATGATTAATATTTGCTTTTGTGTTTTCTAATCCTGAAATATAAAAGGCAACCCTCGTAGCAGACAAGTTTACACAGCTGTTTACCTATGGCAAATACCTCACAAGTGTCGTTAGCACTAGCAGGGGTTAACTACTGGTGAAGTTTGTTCCGATGTTCTTGTGGGGATTTGAACCAATGCGTTCATATCCCAATCTCTGAGCTACTCTACCCCTATCTGCCTTAGCTAACACCCATCTCTCATTCTAAAAGTATTTCCTAAATATCATCAAAGATATAAAACTAGGAATTCCATCCGAAGATATATGATTTAACTTCCGAGATGAAGACAATACTTACAGTAAAGGCATTAGCCAATCACAAATTTTTGTATTATGAACTTTCGGCGAACCTTATACTGACTCCAAATTAAAGGTTGGTTTGGACCTCTGTGAGCCGAAGGGATTAAAAATAGTATCTTTTGGCACCAAAAAGCTTGAAATTTTTCACAGATACTTACTATTGATTAAGGTCTTCGAGGACTGCAAATGGGCCATATCGGTTCAGATTTAGATATGGCTCCCATACAAACCGATCTAGCTACAATTTAGCACATAGTACTCTGCAACGACTTCCAACAACTGTGCTAAGTACGGTCCAAATCGATGTATAACCTGATATAGCTCCCATATAAACCGATCTCCCGATTTGGCTTCTTGAGCCCTCACAAGCCGCAATTTTTGTCCGAGTACGGTCCAAATCCCATATAAACCGATCTCCCTATTCGACTTCTTGAGCCAAAATTTTTGGCCGAATTGGCTGAAATTTTGCATGGCTGAAATTTGGCTGAATTTTTGCTGGTTTGACAGAAGTTTGGTATGTAGAATATTGTAGAAATTATGCCTTTCAACTAACTACATTTTTAGCAGAATCCATGGTGGTAGGTTCCCAAGATTCGGCCCAGCCGGACTTAGTAGACTTTTACCTGTTTAAACTTAGCATCCTAACCTAACAAATGAAACATTTAAAGACGCTCCTATTTGAAAGGCTATATTGCGTCTTGGACTACGATTCACTGTTGTCTTGTCTCAAGGTCAATTTCATTTCCGGCTCCAAAGTATGGCTTGTTTGCGTATCACAGCCGCACTGAGGACGACACCTTCTGATGCACCGAATTTAATGCTACACCTAATGTCTCTGGACATTGTGGCTAGACAAATTGCTGCTACCGCTGCTGTGAGGCTAAGGGAGCTTTCTTTTTGGTCATGTGACGGCTACGACCACTGCTTTATCTTTTATACATTTTCTCTGTTTTAGCGGATGTGAACATTCGCAAGTTGTTGGGCGTTTTAAAGAGATTTGGATGGTAGGAACTATCCTAAGGCATCTTCCTTCTTTTGTTCCTGTGGTATCACAATGGACGAAAACGTCTAAGTGATTTTGATGGCAGACTGCCACTTAAACCTAACCTAACCCAACCTCATTTAAGATGTTTATTTTTGCAAATTAGGGTTGTAAACTCTTAAATCTTATTTCAAAGACTTTCCTTTAAAACATATGGCAGCCTTGGTAGCAAAGAATGTTCTCTTTGACTCTCGGGTCGAACATGTGAGAGAGAAATGGCAGAGAGTATATGCCACTTAGAGTTGACGTAGGTTATTAACACATATGTTAACCACCTTAGTAGCATACTAAACACTTCATTGTCCACTTAATAGGAGTTTGCAAATATTTTCTTAAAAAAACACACACACACACACACACACTCACTATACACAACGTAGAGATATATAAACTTGACGCTGAATTAAATAAAAAGACACGTTACTTGACGATTTCCGATCAAAAACAAACAATCGAAGACAATAGAGTAGTTATCTTGAATAACACATTTTGTTGTTTTTTTATTTTTAAAGATTGTTGGCCTCCAAATATGTCGTAAGGCATATGGGGGCACTCTGTGCTTAACAATAAAGATAAAGAGTTCCCTCACCAAAAAAAAAAATCAAAAAACTTGCGTCAACCAAGAAAAACAAAGGCTCATACACACATCAATAATAAAATATTTATAAATGTACATAAGTGTATATGACAGAGAGCCACCCGCGAACAAGTTTTATATGAAATGAATGAAAATACTCTTTACGTTCACAATTCTCTTTGGAATTAAATGGGGAAGGTTTCTGTTTTGCAGGCGCCTTACTCTCATCCTCGTCATTGTTATGAATAATGAATGTGAGCATTGAAATTTCACAAAATTTGGTAAAATTATTAAACGAATCTAAAGAAATGGCAGTACAAAAGTAATAAATAAAGTATTGGACATGGCATTGCAATCTATTTTCATGGCCTCTGTCAGGGGAAAGGTGCATACTAACTGTGTCATAAAGCTTGTAATAGTTTGAAATGGATTGAAGGCTTATCTGAAACACTATTATATAAAAACCAGTAAGGAAAGGCAAAAGTCGAGCGTTGCCGACTGTATAATACCCTACACATGCAAATTTTGCCCATGAACATTCCACTAAGGAGCAGGGGCAAACTTCTCACATATCAATGAGTGCAGTCCGATTCAAATTTAGGCTCAATGATAAGGGGCCTCCTTTTTATAGCCGAGTCCGAAAGGCATGCCGCAGTGCGACACCTCTTTGGAGAGAAGTATTACATGGCATAGTACCTCACAAATGTTGCCAGTACTAGGAGGAAAAAGCCACCGCTGAAAATTTTTTCTGATGGTCTTGCTAGGATTCAAGCCCAGGCGTTCAGCGTCATTGGCGGACATGATAACCTCTGCGCTACGGTGGCCTGGTAGGTGTAGGGTATAATACCCTACACCTACCCTAAAAGTGCAAAATGGGAGCTATATCTAAATCTGAATCGATTTTGACCAAACTCTACAGATATTGTGGTAGGCATAGAGCAAAGCGTTTGGCAATAATGGTCAATAAATGCGCTTGCAGTGGCTCTAGAAGTGAAAATCAAGCGATACAGCTTATATGGCAGCTATATCTAAATCTAAACCGATTTTTATGAAATTCACCCGTATTGTCAAGAGTCTAGAGAAAACTCTTCTCTGACCAATTTCGAGAGATTCGGTTTACAAATGAGCACTTTATTGCAATATTTCTCAAAACATATATAAGACAGCTATATCTAAATTTGAACCGATATCTATGAAATTCGCCAGTAATGTCGAGCGTTAAGAGAATTGGTTAACAAATGACACCAGTTTTGCAATATTTGTCCAAATCGGACGAACATATACATGGGAGCTATATCCAAATCTGAACCGATTTTGATCTTAATCAGAACATGTTATGATATTTTCAAAGGAAAGCGTTTAGCAAAATTCTGAAAAAAGGTTGATAAATACGCTGACAAGAGCTTAAAAGTGAAAATGGAGCAACACATTGTATATGAGAGCTATATCTAAATCTTAACCGATTTATATGAAATTCACTCGGAAAGTCGTAAACCAAAAGATAATCCATTGTGTTCCAACTTCAATTGGCTTCGTCTCTACGACAAAAAAAATGTATGTGCCAAATTTGAAGACGATCGCATTTAAATTGGGATCTGTAGTTTGTACACAAATCTAAACTGGTTACTTAATCCAAAGTAGCATCTGTTTGCCAGTATTATTCTTCGCTTTATCTTGAAAATGGTGTCATTCGTTTCGGTTATGGCGGTGCTGAGGTATATAAAATTGCCGACTATCTCAAAGTTGTGGTTCCCAACTTTCTCCGTTTTCTTTATCTGCTCGGTTGTACAAGGCGTTTTGCGATTTGCCAGACCCATTTTCACTGACTCTTTTTCGATTCTTTCAAAGGCTGCAGTTACTACTTCCGGTGACTGACCAATGATGTCGATGTCGTCGACATAGGCGAGTAGCATGTGTTCACGTGTGAGTAGTGTGCCACATCCATTCACATCTGCATCTCGTATAATCTTTTCCAGCAGGATATTTAAGAAATCACACGAAGGCTGTCTCCTTGTCTGAAACCTAGCTTGGTATTAAATGGTTCCGAGAGATTCTTTCCTATTCTTACTGATGAACGTCCATCAGTAAATGTCATCCTTCAGAGTCTTATTAATTTTGCAGGGATACAGAACTCAGACATGGCTTGAATTACCTTTGATACGTTCAAAGGGGTATCGAAAGCGGCTTTGTAGTCAACAAAGAGATGGTAGGTGTTGATTTGTCCTTCACGGGTCTTTTCGAGGATTTGGCGCAGTGTGAATATCGGTTCTGCGGTATCCTCTTCGCCGCCAACGTCGGACACTAGCAGTTGGGTAAAATCTTCTTTCTATATCCTCATCATGCTATCTGTGTCAGTTACTAGATTTTCTTCTTTGTCTCTGCAGTAGATTGTGCCTGCCCCAAAGGCATCAATTTGATGTTTAATTCTTTGTTAGAATTTTCGGTCTTCGTTCTCAATTCGCTCACACTCACGTCTTTCCCATTTTCTTTTTATTTCTGCTGAATAGACTTTTCTCCTCTCTCCTCATCTGCTAATACCTCACCTTCATCTTGCGCGTTGCTCTATATGCCGCATTCTTGGCTTCAGTAGCATCTCGACACTCTTGGTTGTACCATGAGTTTCTTGAAGTACGGATTTCGCGGAATTTTCCATGGCGTGGGCATTGGTTTGCCACTGCGCCGTTATATTATCAATTTTGTGATTTTTTCGACATGCAGTTGCAAAAACGATGTTGTTTATTTGATCCAAATAGTTTTTGCTATATTTGTGTTGCATGTATATGGGACTTTATAAAAATGACGTAGCAGCAGTACTTCATAATAGAATTACGGCATTACGAGAAGCCTCTTATTGGATGTAAAAAGTGCGTGGAAAAACTAAGGTAATGGACCAGTGGAAAAAGAGAAACAATAAAGTTCGTAACACCCATGATTTGCCAAGAACTTGACACCAATCATTTAAAATGAACTCTTTATTAAACATAATGTACATGGGTGCGTATGTTTACTTTTCGATAATTTTGCACGCATATTCCATACGTTATACGCCCCCTTGGTCATCTGTGTAAAAATGTATGGCAAAAGTTTCTTTCAAAAATCGCCAAATTATGGGTACGACCAGTGATGCCAACAATTTACCAGCAAACAACGCAACCAAAATTCTAAGAAAAGTAAAATCTTGTGTACAATAGCTTAGAAAAGACTAATCTTGGTTTTTGAAAATTTGACCTCCACCATAGGATGGATGCATACTAATTTCGTCTTTCTGTTTGTAACTCCTCGAAGTATTCGTCTAAGACCCCATAAAGTACATATATTCTTGATCGTCATTACATTTTAAGTAGATTTAGCCATGTCCATCCGTCTGTCCGCCCGTCCATCTGTCTGTCGAAAGCTAGCCGCTTGAAATTTTTGTATAGATTAGATTAGGTTAGGTTGAGAAGACGGTGCAGATATTAATCCGCCCCATGCCACTTTGAACATACACCTAAGCCAGTAATCGGTTTGTTGTGCGCTCTAAAAACTATAAAGTAACCTCTAAAAAGAAAATTTTAAGTTAGGAATTACGTGCTACTTGCAAAATCCTTAATTGTTTTCAATACCACTCCCCTAAGTTGGTTCATGTCTGGTATTGTGTGTTCACCTAAGTGCCGGAATTTGTTAGACGCGAAAACCGGGCAATGACATAGGAAATGCTCCAAAATCTCATCATTTTTCCCGCATGACCTACACATGCTATCACTTGCCGCACCGATTTTACATAAGTGAGCTCCTAGTCCTAAGTGTCCCGTTATGATACCAATAGCTATACTGACCTCCTTTTTACTTCCTTTCAATATTAGCCTTGTCCTTTCATAATCTGGATCCCCCCCTAGGATTTTCGCCGACCTACCAACCGTTTCGTTGTTCCACAATGTTGCATGCGCATTCGTTGCCCACTCCCTTAACTAGGACTGCGTCTACCCGAAATGCTTCGGGTTAACCAAGTTTACTGACGGCAGTCCTCTTGCCTTATTCGCCAAATCGTCTGCCTTTTCATTACCCGTCACTACGTTATGGCCCGGCACCTAAACGATGCGAATTGTGCCATCCATGGAGAAGGCGTTAATCTCCTTCTTATACTACAGGACTGTTCGTGACCTTTCCCTCCTGGTTGTTATTGACCTTATGTCAATTTTATTGTCAGTAAAGATGTTCCCACTCGACGTCCTCGCGTTAGCACCACACCACCTCACGCATTCCGTGATTGCCCGAATCTCCACCTGTATTATAATTAGGCAGTCTAAAACACATCTTAGTACCTTGGTTCCTAATGTGAGCCCCCAGGCCCACTATGTCTTCTAGCTTTAATCCATCCGTGTAACATGATCTACCAGATGACAATCCTAGGGTTCTGTCAATTCAAGACTTTGCCGATGGCAGCAGTGCCTCGCACTTGACTTTAAGGTTCATATGAGGTATCCGATCGGTAACCTCTTTCCTTCCTTCCAGGTTTCCTATCGTCGCCTCGATTATACCGCGATGGTATGAGCTGCTCCCATCCTCAATCCATTATCCCATCGCCTTAAGTCTCATAGCCGCAGTGGCTGCCTCACACTTAATCTGTATGTCACTGGGTCGGATATCTAGAATAGGCTCCAGTGTCCCAGTAGCCGTGGTCCTCATCGCTCCGCCTATGCAAATATAACATGTTCTCTGAACCTGTTTTATGGTCCTTATGTTGCACTTTTTCTCCATAGCAGACCACTAAACTAATGAGGCGTAAGTAAGCATTGGTCTAATCACGCTCCTGTAGTGCCAGTGGATCCCAGGATTCAGGCGACATTACGAGCCTACGGCCCGTCTACATAGTGCCCAACATCTGTGCAAAAATACTTCTTATTAGTGTAGGTTTTGATATAGCTGCCATATAAACCTATATCGGGTCTTGAATTCTTGGGACTCTAGAGGGGGCAGTTCTTATCCGGTTTGGCTGAAATTTTGCACCAAGTGTTTTACTTTAACTTCCAACAATTCTGCTAAGTATGGTTTAAATCGGTTCAAAATTTGATATAGCTCCCATATAAACCGATCTCGGATCTTGACTTTTTGAACCGATAGAGGGCGCAATTATTATCCGATTTGGCTGAAATTTTGCATGAAGTGTTCTGTTCTATCTTCTAATAACTCTGTCAAGTATGGTCTTAATCGGTTCATAACCTGATATAGCTCTCAAATACGATCTAGTATCTTGACTTCTTTAGCCTCTAGAGGGCGCAATTATCATCCGATTTGACTGAAATTTGGTACCAAATGTTTTATTTGGACGTCCAATAAATTTGCGTTTATGGTCTAAATGGGCCCATAACCTGGCCCATCCAAATTTTATTTCTTGTGTCTCTATAGGGCGCAATTATTGTCCGATTTGGTCTCTAACAGCCAAATCAAGTATGGTCCCAATCGGTTCATAACTTTGTATAACTGAAATAGCATAGCAATTCTAGCCATTATCCTTTGTTTGTCTACAAAGAGATATCTGCCAAAGAACTTGACAAATTCGATCCATGGTGGAGGGTATATAAGATGCGGCCCGGCCGAATTTAGCACGCTTTTACTTGTTAAATCTATATGTGCTTCATATGAACTCATTCACTAAAGCAACTTTTCCAACGCCTAAAATCTTTGGAAGGTCCCATCGCCTTCTTCATATGGTGAAACGATTCAGCACAAACAATTGAAAATCTTTATTAATTTTCTTGTTAATATTTTTGTTATAGCAACGATAGGCTACACATGGAGTCGGTTTAACCCAACCTATGTTTGGCACTTGCCATCACATTTGCTTTATTTACGTAAATTTTTTACCTTTTGCCTGTGTTGCGCTGCTTTGCCCTCAACTTTTAGTTGTGTTGTTAGGTCTGTCATTTCTGTTGTTGTTCTTGTTGCTGCTCCCTGTTTAGTATTTTTAAAATATGACGCATACGCTTAGTGGCCAACAAAGAGTGAGCCAGCCAACAGCAGCAAGTCGACGACAGCCAAATTCTCTCATGCTGTTGAGTTCCCTACTGTACGTGTGTTTGTGTATAGAAGTGTACCAAACACTCAACACGCAAGCCAAATGAATTTGTTTGCCTATGACGAGGTGAGTAGTAGTTGAGATACAGTTGAGAATAAAACTTGCTCGCTTAGAGATCACAGAGAATCGGTTGAACACAAAGTGAAATAATCACTCATTAGTGAGGGAGCTAAACAAAAACATTGGCGGTAGGTGTTAGTGTGTGGTACTATTGAGATGGAAATGAGACTATTTTGTTTTTTTTTTTTTTATTAATTATTGTTCTTGTATTTGGAGAAATACTTTGGGGCTGCTTATGAGTTTTATGGTTTGCAAAATGGTTTGTTTTCTTCTTCTTCTTTTTTCTTGTATAATTGCACCACATGGTTGCTACAATGTTTTCCATTTTTGTTGTTATTTTTTCTTTTTTGAATTTAACACAAACCACAGCATTATGTATACGTATGAGTGAGTGTGTGTGTGTGTGCTTTGAAACAATTCACGATTTTTTTCTATGCCGCCCAATGATCTTGAGGAGCCATTGCGAAGGTGTTAAAGCGCTTGAATTCATTCTGGCAACCAATTGGATTTCAAACAAAACAAACATTCGAATATAATTAACAATGCGTGAGTGTTAAGATTTCAACGAATTGGTAGGTGAAATTGCCAACTATGAAATGATCGCAAGGAATAAACGTGACATGACGTCGTCACTGTCGGCCGGTTCTTTTGATTCAAGTATAAAAATTTCACAGAATAGTATCAAGAGGTGGATGGTTTGTTTCGTGTGAAATCATGACATGGAGATTGTGAACTGCCACCACCGCCACCTAGATATGGCTATTAAATAAACAACACATTTCCGGCATTATATTTGCAAAATTAAGCCGGTATCAGCGGTTTATCTGTGCTAAATTTCCAAAAATTAAATATCTCTAAACATGTTCATACATACATACATAACATACATATGTATGTACTATGTAGGTTTGTGTAATTACGGTGTAGTGTATGTAGTTACTGTTTTATGCCTCCATTT
Source organism: Stomoxys calcitrans (assembly GCF_963082655.1). Classification (NCBI taxonomy): domain Eukaryota; kingdom Metazoa; phylum Arthropoda; class Insecta; order Diptera; family Muscidae; genus Stomoxys; species Stomoxys calcitrans. Next base: position 73,176,125 of record NC_081554.1, on the reverse strand, counting down.
ACTGGTGCCTAAATTTCTCGGTTGGTGGCCGCAACTGATGCGTACATATTCACAAGATGATTATGGCAATGGCCGGCTTTTTGTATTTGCGTGGCTACTTTTACCCATGCTTCGGCAAGCACCATGAGATTTTTTTAATGAGATTAATTTATATCGAAACCTTCTACAGATGTAACAATGGAATGAGCTGTACATGGACTTAGTCATTCGTTTCTTCAAAGCCACTTCAAAAGGCGTCATCATTAAATATAAAATAAGGAGTAAGATTCCTTTTTTTGGAAGAGGGTAGTTTAAGTACCCTTTCTCTACAAAAAGGGTAAAGTTGTAGTACTCGCTCTTACATCGAAGGGTTGTTATAATAGAGCAATGCCCAGACTGAAAATGTGACTGTATGTGTGGAATACTCTCTTTAAGTATTATACACACCACCATAGGATGGGGATATACTAATCTAGTCATTCCGTTTGTAACACCTCGAAATATTCGTCTAAGACTCCATAAAGTATATATATTCTTGATCAGCGTAAAAATCTAAGACGATCTAGCCATGTACGTCCGTCTGTCTGCTGAATAATAGAGGTATTGTCTTTAAAAATAGAGGTATTGAGCTGAAACTTTGCACAGATTCTTTTTTTTGTTCATAAGCAGGTTAAGTTCGAAGACGGGATATAACGGGCTATATCTTGATATAGCCCCCATATAGACCGATCCGGCGATTTAGGGTCTTAGGCCCACAAAAGCCACATTTGTTATCCGATTTTGCTGAAATTTGGGACAGTGAGTTGGGTTAGGCTCTTTGACATCTTTCTGAAATTTGGCCCAGATCGGTCCAGATTTGGATATAGCTGCCATATAGACCGATCTTTCGATTTAAGGTTTTGGGCCCATAAAAGGCGCATTTATTTTTCGATATCGCCGAAATTTGGGACAGTGAGTTTAGTTAATCCCCTCGACATACTTCTGCAACATGGCACAGATCGGTCCAGATTTGGATATAGCTGCCTTATAGATCGATCTCCCTATTTAAAGTTTTGGGCCCATAAAAGACGCATTTATTGTCCGATGTCGCCGAAATTTGGGACAGTGAGTTAAGTTAATCCCCTCGACATACTTCTGCAACATGGCACAGATCGGTCAAAATTTGGATATAGCTGCCATATAGACCGATCCGCCGATTTAGGGTCTTAGGCCCATAAAAGCCACATTTATTATCCGAGTTTGCTGAAATTTGGGACAGTGGGTTGTGTTAGGCACTTTGACATCTTTCTGCAATTTGGTCCAGATCGGTACAGATTTGGATATAGCTGCCATATAGACCGATCCACCGATTTAGGGTCTTAGGCCCATAAAAGTCACATTTATTATCCGATTTTGCTGAAATTTGGGACAGTGAGTTGTGTTAAGTCACTCGACATCCTTCTTCAATTTGGCCCAGATTGGTCCAGATTTGAATGTAGCTGCCATATAGACCGATCTCTCGATTTAGGGTCTTAGGCCCATAAAAGCCACATTTATTATTCGATTTTGCTGAAATTTTGGACAGTGAGTTGTCCTAGGCCCTTCGACATCCTTCTTAAATTTGGCTTAGATCGGTCCAGATTTGGATATAGCTGCCATATAGACCGATATCTTGATTTAAAGTCTTGGCCTCAAAAAAGACGGTTATAAAGGTTGTAATATCTTTCTTTGTACATCATTAGGCCAAGGTATCATAAATTTGGTCATGGTCAATCAAGGAATAGTCTGTGTTTCAATTCCTCCGTTTTTTATGATCTTCCGTGGCCGCTCGATATGCCTCTTACACACCTTTTACATAAGTTTCTATAACATTGAATTGATTCTTAAAAACTCTCCTCCAATGGATTAGCCATAATTGTCAAGGTCGTCCAATCTGTATCGATCAAGTTTGTCTTCAATATTATTGTCAGCTGTGTTTTGGACATCAAGTACATTTATTGGTCTGTAAGTTTGATATATTTATGACCATAAATAGTTCCACATGCCACATGATGGTGGGCATACAAATCATGAACTTCATTTGCTCAATACCACTCACATGCAGTTGAACACACCAGCCATACACACACACACACACACAATCAAATGGCAATAAAACACTCAATAAAATAATTTTCCATAAAAACACAGAAGAAATATGGTCATAAAAACCCATAGTTTTGTGTGTGGTGGGTGACAACATTAAGTCAGCCATCAAATGTGGTGGATTTGTCACATGTAAACAAAATGAAAGTAAAGTGTATGCAAATAGATTGAAATATTTTGTTGTGGATTATGGATTTTAAGTTTAGAAAACTACATGTACGAGGAATTATAGATTTTGTTATAAAAAAACAAAACATAGAGGATTTCATAGCCATGCAACCGCCTGATCTGTATGGACCCAGCACATTTATTTGTTTCCGTTTTTAAGTTAGTGCTAGTTTCACCCTCCCTTGGTAAAAAAAAGTAGCAAATTTTTTCATTGAATGTCAATGGGAATCCAATAATGGGTCACCAAAACTGCCTGGCCATCAAAACTCCATGATTTTTATGAGTTTTTAATTAATCACTCAAAGTCTACCCTTTGCGTTTTTATGTGTTGTAATTTAATTACCAACACAGATTAGTTGTTATATGACTTTTGTCTATCTGCCGTTATGCTTTGCGTGTTGTTTTAACAAATCACCCACAAAGAAATTTGATTTGTGAGAATCTTTCCCTTCTGGTTTTTTTTTTATAACAAAAACAAATATAAACGTTTCAAATGAACATTTAAGCTCATTTATGAGTGCTTATTTTTGGCAATGAATGACTAATGGGAACCAATTTCATTTGTTTTGGAATTTTCAAAAGCATTGGAAAATGTTTAAATTAACGCAACAAGAAACGCCTACACAAAAGCTTTGCGCCCTTTTTTTATTGTGATTTTCAAACAAAGAAAAAATGGTTCATTGTGATGTGTTTTGATGTGTTGATAGTCAAAGGTCCCAGCTTCTTGTTTGGGCCCCATTGTCGCGGCTTAAAATTCAGTGTTTAACCTCACCCATCTGTTAACCCGTTGGGACAGCCTGGCCTTTGGCCATTGCGCTTGTAAATTATTTAGAATTTGCTATCTCAGCTGCTGCTGGGCTAGGTTGTCACGTTTGTATTGAGTATAAAAATCAAGAGCCACACGCCGTTGTTTTTATACCCTCCACCATCATAGAAATGGTGGGTATACTAATTTCGTCATTCCGTTTATAACACCTTGAAAAATCTAAGTCTAAGACCCCATAAGGTCTATATATATGTTCTTGATCGTCATGATATGTTAAGTCGATCTAGTTATGTCCGTCCTTCCGTCTGTCTGTCCGTCTATATGTCTGTCCGTCCGTCTGTCCATCTGTCCATCTGTCTGTCCGTCCGTCCGTCTGTCTGTCCGCCCGTCCGTCCGTCCGTCCGTCTGTCTGTCTGTCCGTCCATCCGTCCGTCCGTTCGTCCGTCTGTCCGTCCGTCTGTCTGTCTGTCCGTCCATCTGTCTGTTTGTCAGTCTGTCTGTCCGTCCGTCCGTCTGTCTGTCTGTCTGTCTGTCCGTCCGTCCGTCCGTCTGTCCGTCTGTCCGTCTGTCCGTCTGTCCGTCTGTCTGTCTGTCCGTCCGTCTGTCTGTCTGTCCGTCCGTCCGTCTGTCCATCCGTCCGTTCATCTCTCCGTCCGTCTGTCTGTCCGTCCGTCCGTCCGTCTGTCCGTCCGTCTGTCTGTCTGTCCGTCCGTCCGTCTGTCCGTCCGTCTGTCCGTCCGTCTGTCCGTCCGTCTGTCCGTCCGTCTGTCCGTCCGTCTGTCCGTCTGTCTGTCTGTCCGTCTGTCTGTCTGTCCGTCCATCTGTCTGTTTGTCAGTCTGTCTGTCCGTCCGTCTGTCTGTCCGTCCATCTGTCTGTTTGTCAGTCGTCTGTCCGTCCGTCTGTCTGTCTGTCCGTCCGTCTGTCTGTCCGTCCGTCCGTCTGTCTATTTGTCTGTCCGTCTGTCCGTCCGTCCGTCTGTCCGTCCGTCCGTCTGTCCGTCCGTCCGTCTGTCCGTCTGTCGAAAGCACGCTAACTTTCGAAGGAGCAAGGCTAGGCGCTTGAAATTTTGTACGTATACTTCTTATTAGTGTAGGTCGGTTGGGTTTGTAAATGGGCCATATCGGTCCATGTTTTGATATAGCTGCCATTTAAACCGATCTTGGGTCTTGAGTTCTTGAGCTTTTAGAGGGCATAATTCATATCCGATTTGGCTGAAATTTTGCACGTGGTGTTTTGGTAGCACTTCCAACAACTGTCCCAAGTATGGTTGAAGTCGGTCCATAACCTGATATAGCTGCCATATAAACCGATTTGGGGTCTTGACTTCTAGAGCTTCTAGAGGGCGCAATTCTTAACCGATTTAGTTGACGTTTTGCATGAAGTGTTCTGGTGTGACTCCCAATACATGTGCCAAGTATGGTCTAAATCAGCCTATAACCTGATATAGTCGCCATATAAACCGATCTCCCGACTTCTTGAGCCTCTAGAGGGCAAAATTCCTTTCCGATTTGACTTAAATTTTGAGTGACATGTTTTGTTACGACTTCCAACGACTGTGCTAAGTATGGTTTAAGTTGGCTGATAACCAGATATAGCTGTCATATAAACCGATCTTGGGTCTTGACTTCTTGAGCTTCTAGAGGCCGCAATTGTTATCCGATTTGGATGAAATTTTACACGTAGTGTTTTGGTATCACTTCCAACAACTGCGTTTAGTATGGTTCAAATCGGTTTATGTTTTGATATAGCTGCCAAATAAACCGATCTTGGGTCTTGACTTCTTGAGCTTCTAGAGGGGGCAATTTTTATCCGATTTGGCTGAAATTTTGAACGTGGTGTTTTAGTATCGCTTCCGACAACTATGCCAGGTATGGTGTAAATCGTTTCACAGCCTGATATAACTGCCATATAAACCGACCTTGGGTCTTGACTTCTTGAGTTTCCGGAGGGCGTAATTGTTATCCGATTTGGCTGAAATTTTGCACATAGTGTTTTGGTATCACTTTCAACAACTGTGAAAAGTATGGTTCAAATCGGTTCATAACCAGATATAGCTGCCATATAAACCGATCTTGGGTCTTGACTTCTTGAGCTTCTGGAGGGCCCAATTTTTATCCGATTTGGCCGAAATTTAGTATGAAGGTTTTTATTTTGACTTCCAACAACTGTGTCAAGTATGGTCTAAATCAGTCCCTATCCTAATATAGCCGCCATATAAACCGATCTCCCGATTAGACTTCTTGGGCTTCTAGAGGGCGCAATTCTTATCCAATATGGTTGAAATTTTGCAGATGTCGTTTTGGTATCGTATAAACCGATCTCCCAGTTTGACCTTTTGAGCCTCGATTTGCCTGAATTTTTGGAGGTGGTGTTTTTCTATTACTGGTGTTTTTCTACTTGAAAAAGCCATTCAAAGAGATTGACAAATGCGATCCATGGTGGAGCGTATATAAGATTCGGCCCGGTCAAACTTAGCACGCTTTTACTTGTTTTTTTTTTTCAGCAACCTAACGTAGCCTGTAAATTCTCATATGCAGATTAATCGACAACATTTTCTTATTGATTTTAATTGTGAAAAAAATCAACTGTCATTTGATTTGACAGATAGACTTGATGCCCATCAAATTGGTTTGATGTGCCATTGTATAAAATTATCGTAACAAATATCTGGGAGAAAAAAAATAAAACTGTTTTGATATGTTAATTTCTATTATTCGCTTTTGTTCAGTGAATTTTGTATTTTAGTATCCGTTACAGTTGTTGTGGCTGATTCATACGTTCACAGTGGGGGATACAAGAAGTACATTCATTAGTCTATGGATTAATAGAGCATTAGAGTGAAATGAAATATTGATACTACTGCATTGGTGGTTGTCTCGATATTCTCAGTCGATCGGAGGATGCTATCTCTATGTTCGATCAAAACTCTGAAAATTGTGAAAATTTTGAACGAAAACCAGTTTCTTAACTTTTTATACCCACCACCGAAGGATGGGGGTATATTCATTTTGTCATTCCGTTTGCAACAATTCGAAATATCCATTTCCGATCCTATGAAGTATATATATTCTTGATCAGCGTAAAAATCTAAGACGTCCGTCTGTCCGTCTGTCTGTTGAAATCACGCTTCACTCTTTAAAAATAGAGATATTGAGCTGAAACTTTGCACAGAATCTTTTTGTCCATAAGCAGGTTAAGTTCGAAGATGGGCTATATCGGACTATGTCTTGATATAGCCCCCATATAGACCGATCCGCTGATTTAGGGTCTTAGGCCCATAAAAGCTACATTTATTAACCAATTTTGCTGAAATTTGGGACAGCGAGTTGTGTTAGGCCCTTCAAGAGGAGAGGGTAGTTTAGTACTCTTTCCTTTGGGAAAGGATACTTTAGGAAAGGATACTTTTAGTAATTTTTCCTTGGAGAAAGGGTACATTCCTTATGGGAATGGACAAAGTACCGTTAATACTATTTCCTGAGGGAAAGCATAGTGTTAGTACTGTTTCCTTTGGAAAACCTAGTGTACATGTAGTTGTTGTAGTCTTTCCTTTGGGGAAAGTTTACTTTAAGAACCTTTTCTTTTGCTTGTAAAAGAGTACTTTTAGTACCTTTTCCTTGTTAAAGAGCCTTTGTGATATTCTTTCCTCTGTTAAGGTGTAATTTTAGTACCCTTTCATTTGTTTAAGAGTAATTTAAGTAAGTTTTCCTATGATAAAGGGTGCTTTTAGTACTCATTCATTTGGGAAGGAGTACTTTTAGTTCTCTCCCCTTTGGGGAAGGATATTATTAATACTCTTTCCTTCGGGAAAGAGTGATAAATAGTACTCTTATCTTTGGAAAAGGTACTTTTAGTACTCTCTTCTTTGGGAAAGGGTATTTTTAGTACTCTTTTCTTTGGGAAAGGGTATTTTTAGTACTTTTTCCTTTGATAAAGGGTACCTTCATTTGGGAAGGAGTACTTTTAGTTCTCCCTCCTTTGGGAAAGGATACTTTTAATACTCTTTTCTTCGGAAAAGGATGATAAATAGTACCCTTATCTTTGGAAAAGGTACTTTTAGTACTCTTTTCTTTGGGAAAGGGTATTTTTAGTACTCTTTTCTTTTGGAAAGGGTACTTTTGGTACTTTTTCTTTGGGTTTTTAGTAGTTTTCTTTAGTTCTCTTTCCTTTGGTTTGGGCCCTTCAATATCCTTCTTCAATTTGGCCCAGATCGGTCCATATTTGGATATAGGTGCCATATAGACCGATCTCTCGATTTAAGGTTTTGGGCCCATAATAGGCGCATTTATGATGCGATGTCTCCGAAATTTGGGACGGTGAGTTTTGTTAGGTCCTTCGACATCCTTCTTCAATTTGGCGCAGATAGGTCCTGATTTGGATTAAGTTGTCATATAGACCGATCTCTCGATTTAAGGTTTATAATTCGATTGCGCATTCATAATCCGATTTCGCTGAAATGCGACACAGTGACTTATGTTAGGCATTTTGATAACCGTGTCGTATATAGTTTAGATCGGTCTATATTTGTATATAGCTACTAAAAAGGCCAATATTTTGTTCTATATAATTGAAAAAAGGGCTTGTGTTTATCAGATCGCTCAATGTCCGTGCCAAATTTGGTCCAAACCCTATTTCAATAAAGCTGCTATGGGGGCATAAATTATACATTTTTCACCGGATTATGACGAAAGGTGGTTTACATATATACCCTTAGTGGGGGAAATCCTAAGTTCGGCCCGGTCGAACTAAACGCTTTTTTACCTGTTTTTGGGCTGCATTTGTTTTGGGGTCATATTTCATCATGAAAAAGCACCCCAAGTTTGGAGCCTTTTTTCATCGTCAATTTGGGCGTAATTATTTGGGGCCCACTGTCATGGCGCCCACAACTTTATGTAAAGCAATTATATAGTTGGATGGACAAAACACGAATCGCAACAACGGAAACTCATGCATTCATGAATAGATTCTATAGCTCCCATATATATCTTTCATCCGATATGGCCTTTGAAGGCCATAGTCCGCCTGTTCGTCTGCCCATGTTAATTTGTGCACAAAGTACAGGTCGCAATTTTTGTCCGATCGTCTTCAAATTTGGTATAAGCATGTTTTTCGACCTAGAGATGAAGCCTATTGAAATTGGAAAAAATCGGTTCAGATTTGGATATAGCTCCCATATATATGTTCGTTTGATTTGCAGTAATAATGCAATAAAGTGATCATTTGTTAACCGATTCTCTTGAAATTTGGCAGGAAGTATTTTCTCTTGACTCTCGATATTACTGGTGAATTTCATAGAAATCGGTTCAGATTTAGATATAGCTGCCATATACATATGTCGCCCGATTTTCACTTCTATGGTAAATGCAGCCGCATTTATTGACCAATCTTGCCAAAATTTGGCATAACTCCTTGATGGCTATCACAATATCTACGAAGTTTTCTCGATATCGGTTCAGATTTAGATATAGCTCCCATTTATATGTTCGTCCAATTTTGAGAAATATTGCCATAAAGTGCTCATGTTTTAACCGATTCTCTAGAAATTCGGCAAGAAAGATTTTCTTATGACTATGGACATTACTGGTGAATTTCATAGAAATCGGTTTAGACTATATATAGCTGCCTTGTATATATACCGACCGATTTTCACTCCTATGGTCACTGCAGGCTCGTTTATTGACCAATCTTCCCAAAACTTTGTACAATGCTTTCCCCAACGACTACCACAATCTCTAAGAAGTTTGGTCGAAATCGCATCAGATTTGGATATAGCTTCCATATATATGTTCGTCCGATTTGGTCTAATATTGCAATAAAGTGCTCATTAGTTAACCGATTCTGTCAAAATTTGCCAGGAAGGATTTTCTTATTTCTTTTAATACTACTGATGAATTTCATAGAAATCGGTTTAGATTTAGATATAGCTGTCATATATGTATTTCGCCCGATTTTCACATCTAGGGTCATTTTTGACCAATTTTGCCAAAATTGTGCACAACACTTTCCTCGATGCATATTTGCTCGAAATTTGATACGGATTGTTTAATAACCCATGTGAAAACATCCGCCGAGGTCCATCAAATTGATTCAGAATTAGATATGGCTCCCACTTTGTACTCATAGTGTAGGTGTAGTGGTGTTATAAAGTCGGCACCGTCCGACTTTTGCCTTTCCTTACTGGTTTGAGGTTGCTTTTTAGTATTTAGAGCGCACAACAAGCCGATTACTGGCTTGGGTGTATGTCCATAGTGGCATGAGTCCACATGAATCATACTAACTCCATTCGCACCGACTGTGCCGCACACAAGATTTAAACTAAGCACTCTGATGAAATTTATGACAATGATCTTGAAAAACGAATTTATTTTGAATTTAGCATAAAATATATGTTTGTGTATTTTTCCACATTATTCCATGTAATGAACAAAATTTTTATTCAAAATATGCAAATTTTGTTTATTTTGCGGGCGGCATGTTTGTGTATGCCGTTTATTTTTTTTTAGCCATCGTGCCAAGTAAAATAACATTGTTGGAGCGCATGTGTGTGTGTGTGTGTGGTGTGTTTGTGTGTTCTCATTTCCATAATAACAACGAAAGCGCCAAATTAAATAAAGAAAATTTAACATTGAATATTTGTTGTTTTGTTGATATTGAATAAAAATGTTTGCACAATGTTCTCAACCAACAGAGGGTGCTGAGCAGGGGGAGCAGTCACATCGCCAAGGTTCGACTAATAACGAAGAAATTTCCGTTTCTTTTGCTAAAATATTTGAAAATAATTTCATTATGCGAATACATAGGAGCGTCCTAGCTCCTATTGATTTCCGACTCTGCAGCATTCTTTTGGAGCATCAATCAATAATTGCAAACGGAAGATGTCTAAACGACAGCCAGTGCCAACCAAATAGCTAGCCAGCCAGCCAGCCAGCTTTGAATAATTTTGTACACTCATCGCTGTTGGCAATGCAAATTAAAATTATTTTTTTTTCCACAATAAATAATTTTTGCGAGTCACTGTTTTGTTTTTGCGGCTTAGCAGAGATTGTTTTTGGCCTAAAAGTTGGGAATAGAATTGTATTTATAGTTAGTAAGCTTACAATAAAAATGCATGGATGGTTATGTGATTCGTATTAAAAACCCAAAATATCAAATGATGCATATACTTACTTCTTTTTAATTGTTCTTTGTCTTTATTTAAGACAATTAAGGCATTTCGATTTATAAGAAACTGGCTGACCAGGTGCGATTCGCCACACCCTAAAATGGTTTAAAAGATATCGGACTTGAAATGTTTAAAGCTGGTCCCAGTGGATCTAGAAATACAGGACACTGGTGCATTGTCGGTCCACAATATTTGATTCGTGTAAAGCATTATTCATGTCATAAAGGTAAAACATTTTAAAAATCCTAGGAATAACTTTTGGTTACTTTATGTCCAAAATAAGGATGCCAGTCTGTATTATAGGAGACTTCCGTAGCGCAGATATTAGCATGTCCTCCTATGATGCTGAATGTCGGGGTTCTAATCCTGCCGAAAACACAAGATACAAGAAAAATAGGCGTTAAGTTCGGCCGTGCCGAACTTTGGATACCCACCACCTCGGGTATATACCACCACCTTTCGTAAAAATCCGGTGAAAAATGCATGTCTTATGCCCCATAGCAGTTATATTGAAATGTGTTCCGATTTGGACCAAATACTAGTAAGTACAAGTCAATGTTCAATTGCGTATGACAAAATATTGGTCTTTCTAGTAGCTATATATAAAAAAATAAACAGATCTGAACCATACACGATACGGATGTCGAAAAGCCTAACATAAGTCACTGTGTCAAATTTCAGCGAAATTGGGTTATAAGTGCGCATTTTATGTGGCCAAGACTTTAAATCGAGATATCGGTCTATATGGCAGCTATATCCAAATCCGAACCGTTTTGGGTCAGGATGCAGAAAAATGTCGAAGGCCCTAACACAACTCACTGTCCCAAATTTTGGCGACTTTGGACAATAAATGCGCCTTTAATGGCCCCAAAACCTTAAATCGAGAGATCGGTCTATATGGCAGCTACATACAAATCTAAACCGATCTGTGCCATATTGCAGAAGTATGACGAGGGGCTTAACTTAACTCACTGTTCCAAACTTCGGCGACATCGGACAATAAATGCGCCTTTTAAGGGCTCAAAACCTTAAATCGAGACATCGGTTTATGTGGCAGCTATATCCAAATCTGGACCGATCTGTGCCATATTGCAGAAGTATGTCGAGGGGCTTAACTTAACTCACTGTCCTTAACTTCGGCGACATCGGACAATAAATGAGCCTTTTACGGGCCCAAAGCCTTAAATCGAGAGATCGGTCTATACGGCAGCTATATCCAAATCTGGACCAATCTGGACCAAATTGAAGAAGGATGGCGAAGGGCCTAACACAATTCACTTTCCCATATTTTTGCAAAATCGAAAGTCTTGCAGTGTAAGAAGGAAATAAACGCCTTCTCTGAGGATGGCACAATCCGTTGGGTGTTGGGCCATAACGGAGTAAGGGAGAATGAAAGGGCAGACGATTTGGCAATGAAGGCCAGATAAATGTCGTCGATAATCTTGGTTAACCCGAAGCCTTTCGGGTCGACGCAGTCCGATACAAG